>NC_057803.1:359137245-359419087 GCF_018294505.1 Triticum aestivum
ACACGCAAGCACGCATGCCTGCCCCCCCCCACACACACACTAAGACTCCATCTCTCTCCCTCTCTCTCACACACACACAAACTAAGACTCCATCTCTATCTCTCATCTCTCTCTCACACACACACACACCCCACACACAGACTAAGACTCCATCTCACACACACATGCTCTAGGCGGAGCATTTGTTCCTACCACCCTTCATCCAACCTTACCCGTATGATAAACAATCACCTTTATTTACTTGCATAACAGGGACAAATTCCACTTTACTTTAGTAGTCAGCAAACTTATCATTTGTACCCTTATAAAAATGAGTTGGTGGTGATGGTGTGCCTGCCATCTTGTAATACAGACCGTATGATCTATATCTGAGGATAGAAAGCAAACTATGATAATTTTACAAAAGATACCGACACCTCTCTCCACATCATTATCTCTCGCAACCTCATTGCTCAGCAATTAAAAAGGAATAAGTCTCTAGAACAATCTAGCATGCATGGTGGCCGCTGCCGCCTGCCAGCGCCGTCCATCGCCATGCCTCCGCCCATTCCGACCACCAGTCACCACAATGTCCACTCCTCCTCGCCTTATCTCTCATCTTTCATTTTTTCGATGACATTCAAGAGATACCAGTTTTCCAATAAAATTCTTGAGATATCATTAGTTTTTACACATGGGATTACTCCTGCATGGGTCAATCACAACAGGTGTTCTGTAAAAAAATCCATATTGATGTTCCGTGCAATGCACGAGAATCTTGCTTGGAATTATATAACACAAATCACGAGTAGGAAGTGACATTTTTTTGACACAACCACGTTAACATGGCCACATAAATCACTAGCTAAAGTAAATACCATTATACTTATATCCCGATGCAAAAGGTTGAGTACATGTCCGAAGAGTAGAGTCGCACACACGCACTCTGTCTCTCAGAATCTCTCTCACACACACACACCAGTTACGTGACGCCCACTTAAGCAGACACGTATGTTACAATTTGTGCACCCACGGGTACACGTGATGCTGCGCATTTATTTAAGCCAGAAGGCGAACCCAAACAGTAGCTGCATTCATTCCCCTCCCACCTCCTCTTCTCTGGTCGCCGTCGCCCGGTAACCATGGGCCGGCCGAAGGTAAAAACATACGCCATACTCCCGCTGGAGCGGCGCTTTAATATGGAAATTTTAGTGGTCATGCATGCATCTTTTTGTGCTAGCACTCCTATATAAGGGTTGAGCGGTCGCTTCCTGTGGACGTGCATGGGCGGTGGAAGAGGAAGGAGAAGGGAAGCGAGCTGTGGAGGAACGTTTTTTACCAGCATTTCTTAGGAAACTGAGTGCAATAATTGAGTATTTTTGCAAACTACCAGTACTACACCTGAAACAGTTCAAAACCTATACTCCCTTGCCAGCGCGCGCTTCCCGCGTGAAATGGTCAGCGTCACCCTGGAGCGTCTGTGCCGCATTAACGCCCGGCCAGAGTGGAGGCGACCTCTCACTGGCGCCGGCTTTGAAGTGGTGCGACGGCCGAGAGAGCATCGCTTCCCGATGCACGCGACTGCTCCGCATCGAGACTAGCCATAGGACCTGTTTGGATCCATGGGTTAGAGTTAGTTTGAGCTAGTTGGGGCTCAAATAGCCCTAAACTATCCAAGCATGAGGGTTTAAATTGGAGCAAGTTGCACCGAACCCACCAAACAAAACTATCCCAACCAAGAGGTGCTAACTGGAGATATTTCTCATTGGGACCACTGAAAAATCACTTTTCTCTCTCCATCAAGTGCATTTATTGTCAATCTAACCCTGTCACCCAAACACCTCTTTGGCTACAGTTAGTTCAGGGTTAGTCATGAGTTAGTCTAACCTCTAGCTAAGTTAGAGTATCAAACAGGAGCAGTATAGGACATGCAAGTTGCTCAAAGCATACAGGCAAATTCGTATGTGAAAGGATTTTTTTATTTTTGAAAATGGAACATGAAAGGAATTTTTTTTAGAATGCTCTTGGCATGTCGCTAACATGTGATAGTTAACCGACCTCAATAGACGACAGAAACACCAGCCCGCTGCACTTTGATAGAGACGAGGAGGGAGAAGCGATACAGGCTGCTGGATTACTAGAGATTGGTGTCGCACGGAAGCCAAGAAATATGGTGATAGCGTGGGTTAGCCATGTACTAGTATGATACTACACTGGGCTATCGTGTTTCGTACTCTTCTAGTCCACTGTGGAGATGATTGGTTAATTTTATATCGCTGAATAATATTAAATATTATGAGTGCAGACGCTCCACCACGAGGTTCCTTGCTCCTTCTCGGTCATCCGGAATCTATGTTCTTCCACTCTATTTTTTTACGTGAGCTTTGTTCATCATTTTGCCAACACGCGAGACATCTAGCATCAAGGTGCACATGTTATGCAAGGATCGTTCCATCTATATGAAGAACACGTGGGACTGGAACTACGAGACGAACATGTACCTAGGAGTGGACGTACGAGCCTGAGTAATGTAGCACAGTAAGTGAAGTAGAAAGGCACAAATGGTATGAACATGCATGGCATATAGTGTGTGTTTGGTTGCGTTCTCGTCTCAGCATAGTTGTTCCCTCTTCATGCATGCTCAACTCAACACCCCTCTTCATGCATGCTCTCTTCATTCATGCTTCTAGTGTATTTGTGCTAAACTAGTGTGGACTCATGCACCCTCCATACACTCTACCAAACACCCAAAAGTGGGTCGAGAAGGGAACTCTTGGGCGGCATTTGTCTCTTACTACGTACTACCACTAAATGTTGTACGTGCAATGCACTGTGATGTTATGGAGTACGTGCCTAAGTACTCTACTACTACTATATTAGTTGGAGGCACATATTAACTTTTACATTTGTTTACGTGTATGTGCCCCGAGACGTTCCAACTAGGCATGTCTTTGTCTCTAGGTCGCACTTTGTATCATTCATACCACTAAGTACTACTACGTGTGGTCTCCGACCCAGAAGTGGATGAAGTGGAGACACTCTACCAAGCTGTTTTTTTACGTTGGGCTCTACCACACTGTTCATGTCCCACTCCTTTCGTTGACGTGTGGGACATCCAGCACATGCCGTGTTTGGCACCCTTCATCGTAAGAGTTGAAATGCTAGCATTCATCAGAAATAAAAAATAATTATAAATCGGCAGTGATACTATTTTTTTGCGAACCAATCAACAGTGATACTATACCACGCGGTTTCCTTGCTCCTCGATATCGGAAAGAATACTTCGTTCGCCAACATGTGGGACGTCGACCATCCTGGTCCACTTACCATGCACGCAGAACTCCAAGGGAGTCACCCAGGTCATCGCGCCGCAGTAACAATGACTAATGAGATGTCAAATCATAGGACACTTCCCACTTTGAAGTTGCTTGGATGAAGGAACCATCATGACTTCGTTGAATTCCGCTTCTTGAAGAAAACTACTGTACCAGCAGTACTACTAGCTATAGTAGTTACTCCAACAGAGGCCTCCTTTCGTTCATAGGATAGGAATATGAAAATCATAGGAAGTGAGATGACATGCATCTCAATTCCTATAGAGAAAGAGATGTCATTTGATGCTTAGGATAGGAATTTTTCCATTTAGTCTAGGCTAATGTACTGGTAATTTGCTCTAAAAAGTACAGTAGTAACTAGTAGTACTGGCACATGCTCATACTCAGACACACACACACACACACTAATTACTAGTACTACTACTTCTCACATGCTGGCCAGACACCGTCATTCTCCTTCCCGGCTTTGTCGGCGCCACCCCACTGTGCTTGGATCTCCGCCAACCTCTCCGCAGCAGCACGTGCGTCCTTTTCTTTCTTGCAGCGGCGGGCCTCTCTTTCCTTGAGTGCTTTCTGACTTTTCCGCTCCCTCTGTGCGGCTTTGGCCGCCTCTTGCTCTACCGCCCATTCGGCCTTGGCATCTTCAAATTCCTCCCACATAGTTGTGAGGTCACGAGCGGCGATGAACTCGGCATGGCGGGATGCCATCGCTTCCCTACCATTTTGCGTGCGGTCATGGGCGGCGAGGAACTCGGCGTGACGGGATGCCATTGCTGCCTTACCGGTTAGTGTGCGGCGCGGTGGCATGAACGACGCTTGGTGAGAGCTCTGGGGTGGAGTGGCCGGACAACCGTATAGTGCATTGGTTTGTCAAGAGCTCAAGGACAGAAGACGAAACAAATTTGGATTCCCCTTCAATCCTGGTCATTTATTACCGAGTAAAATGCATTGGCGGTCATCGAACTTGTCTTGATAGCTCACTTTGATCATTGTATATGAGATATGGTGATTATACGGTCACTGGCTCAGCGTATAGCTCCGTATTTGTCTAGTTGACCAGTCAAATAGTCTGCATGCGCCTCATCAGCTCGTGTTCTTTATCTATCTACGCGGGCCTACCTGTCAATGGAGAAAGAAATACTGTAAAAACCAAAATTATGCTAGAGTCCGGACCGCTTCCGGAGCCCGCTCTCACCGCCCTGGCCCCTCAAGACGCCAGCTGCCCACTGCATGCATGCATAGCAAGTAGTACTCCTTATGTGGAGGAGAGAGAGGCATTGACAAAGTCAAGGAGTGGGCACTGTAAGAGCCCATCTCTACACGTGCTCCCAGGTATAAAAGAATAATTCTCAAAAAGGCATAAAAAACAATTGTGTCTTAAAAAAAGAAAGGTAAAAAACATTTTAGAGGAAATAGATAGAGAGAAAGTGAGAAAAAGTTGTAACATGGGCATTACATGAGGAAGGAGGGAGTGGTGCACATGCCAAGTTCACTGGACTGCCGTGTTTCACACTCCTTCATCGTAACAGTGGAGACAAAAGCTTTCATCAAAAATAAACAATGAATACTCGTTGCTCGTCCTCTATATCGGAAAGAATACTTTCATTCGCCGACATGTGGGACGTCGACCATCCTGGTCCACCTACCATGCACAAAATTATCCTGGTCTACCCCGGTCGTATCGCAGGCCCAACCTTTCCCACTGTAAGTTGTTCGGACGAAGGAACCATCATGACTTCATTGAATTCTACTTCTTCAAAAAAACTTACTGTACCCGCAATACTGCTACCACACGCGAAGACTGGACGGCACTGTACCACGTCATATCACTGAAACCCACTATGGCAAACTAGCCTGCCTAGGTCATCTATTTTGGAACGGAGGGAGTACGTCTCTGCACTGCTATGATTTTGTGTTGCACGTCA
The DNA here is from genome assembly GCF_018294505.1 of Triticum aestivum. NCBI lineage: Eukaryota > Viridiplantae > Streptophyta > Magnoliopsida > Poales > Poaceae > Triticum > Triticum aestivum. The sequence continues at coordinate 359,142,485 of NC_057803.1, forward strand.
TATCACTGAAACCCACTAGGCCAAACTAGCCCGCCTAGGTCATGATTCGCTAAGCCTACAATTTTAGGAGCTAGGGCTATTGGTCAATCAACGAGGGATAAGTATAAGCGTACCACGAGCTCATCAGCCCCAACGTTTCTCTTCGGTGAGATTTTTGCAAGTACTATAGCTCGCACAGTAGCTAGCCTACTAACACCAAGAATCATCAAACAAGCCCTGCTGATATGATAAACAGTTCAAACAAACATCTAATCATGCCATATATTACATCAAAAGCTGGTGAGGATATATCTATTTCCATAACTCGGAGAGGGTTCGCATGATTCATCGCATGATTCACTATCAAACAAAAGTAGCAAGATCCGCCCACAAAAGACAGCGCACTAGCCCTAAGATGGTTTGATAACATGCATCATTCTGGTAATTAAACACAGGGCAATGCAAACTACCCTGAAGGATTAGCGCGACCAACTATTTCTTGTCATCGATCTCTCGGGCAATGACCACATCACGAACAGTGGCATGGGAATCGATTTCTGGGGCGATGTCCGCAGGACTGACCGCGACATCGGAATCGATCTCTGGGGCGATGTCCACAGGATGGACAGCGGCATCGGAATCGATCTCCGGGGAGATGCCAATAGGATGAGCCACGACATCGGAATCATCAAGGACGTCCACCGGCACCTGCACAACCCTAACATATTAGCAAGCACATTGCAAATAATCAAAAACCACAAATATGGTAATAAGCCATTATTTTTTACCTTGTGCAGCTCATCAGGGGATCTCATCCCTCCGGGGGCCATCTCCTCGTCCTAGATGGGGGCCATCACCTTGCCAGGGGAATACTGCTTCTCAACGGCGACTATCTCCTCAAACTCGGTCTTGAGCCTCACATAGGTGGCAATCAGAGTTCCTGGGGTAGGCATGGTGGGGCCCTTGCTGTTCTTCCAACTTCCTTTGAGGAGTTTGTTCGCCAACGTCCTCAACTCTTTGGCCAATGCTTGTTTCTTGGAGTTCTTCGTCTCCATGGGTTGGCCCGCCAACATGATCAACTCGTTGGTCGGTGCTCGCTTCCTGGAGATCGCTGTCGGTGTACAAAAAGAGGGGTACACTTTTTGTACCCCTATAACTGTGCACGGGAAGTCTGAGCCATGGGCACCACCACACTGAGCAAGGCAAGGGAGGTGAGCCAAGGTAAGGCCGAAGCTCAGGAGAAGCAGAACAACGCCAAGACGAAGACCACAAAGAGCAAAGGGGACGAAGCGGACCCCCCGGCAAGATCCTTGCCGAGAGGCGATTTTAGCAAACCCGGCAAGACCCTTGCCGTGGCAGCTCGCCCCACACCTATGGAGTAAGTCACCCTTGAGTCCACTGCCCCCATGGGGCAAGGATTCGGGAGACATCCCCGTGGTGGCATGCAGATCTTTGTGAAGACATTCAAGATCAGATACACCCTTAGAAGATGATGATCCTTAGCGGGATCCCAGCCAAGGAGGACCACAAGGCCCCCGGCAAGAGCCTTGCTGGGAATGACAGCAGGCGCCACGGCAAGACCCTTGCCGGGGCCCCGGCAAGGCCCTTGCTAAGAACACCCGTAGGGCCACCATCAGGCCCACGCCAGTTAAACCTCCACCGCCGTTCGCATGCAGCTGCCGACCCAACCGGATGGGCAGGCACCTGCGTGGTGGCATGCGGATCTTTGTGGAGACCCACCACTGCGCCACCTCAGCTGCCTGCCTGCCTACATTGCACCGCGGGCGCCGTTGGCCAGGGCGCGTGTCGACACGAGAGGGAGCGCCAACGGATGAGATAGGGCTCTCCCCTGTCCCCGATAAAGCAAGGACACCTGAGCAAGACACATTAAATGTGCCTTGTCATGTAATGCGAGGGATAACCTCACATCACTGTACCCTTTCCACCTCCTGTGTGCCACTGTGGCAACCCCTTTCCTATAAAAGGAGGCCGAGGCGACCAGGAGGAGGATTTGGCTTTTTGGAGCTCCCCACGCCCCATAGCTACCTCAAGAACACAGATATACAATCCACCAAAGCAGGAGTAGGGTTTTACGCATCCTCGTGGCCGAACCTCGATAAATGAACCGTGTGCTATCTGTTTGATCCGCTCTTCCCACGACCCCGCGCCCCGCAACCGTAGTAGGGATTCTTGTGATCCCATAGGTGTCATTCCCACCGACATCTTTGGCGCGCCAGGTAGGGGGCGCAGTTGTGAGAATTGGCTTTAGCAGTTAGTTCGACGCTTCTTCATCGTCATGGCGCCCAAGAAGAAGACGACGGTGGCGGTTGGCCCGTCGGAAGCCGGACATCCCGTCCCAACGCGGGCGAGCAGCAGACCGGTCGCAGAAAGGACCCGGGGCGCCGTTCGCGAACACCAATACCGTCCCAGCAGCCGGAGTTTGGGAGGCGGCGATGTTCGTGCGCCTGGTAACGGGCCGCACGCCGCCAAATCCAAAGATGGAGCCAGGCCCTCCGCGGGTGGTGCGGGGACTTCCAAGATCGCTGCCACCCCGCCCAAAGGCAATGCGAGGGCCTCCAAGACTCCCACGCCAGCGCCGACGGCGCGCTCCTCTCAAGCGGCGCGCGACGAATGGCGTAATCACGCTGAAGACCCCGGGCGTCGCCGCAGGAAGAGCCCCGAGCGCCACTCCCGGGAGGTAGAAGACCTGCCCGCTCGACGAGGCGCTGGTGAAGATGGCATGCGACTGCGGGGTCGTGATAGAGCTCCTTCTGACATGGTCAGAAGTCGAAGCCCGTCGCGATCCATGCAGGTTTCGCTGCCACCAACGCCAGCAGGAACCCTGGCGCACGCGCAGTTGCTCCTCGATTTTCCTCCCAAGCCTTGTTGCGGTGGCCAACAAAGACGAACCGAGTCCGGTGGAGCCCCCGGGTCGACGCTCCGCCGGAGTCCCACGCACCAGTGGCAGGAAAGCTGGCGGCGCCGCGACCACGATGCACTCGCCTCCTCCTCGCCCGGTACCGCGGACACCAGCCCGTCGCGATGTTACGGGCGACAAAATCTCCATAGCATCGTCTGACCTGCGGACCCACTGTGACCAGCGCCAAGTCCTTCGGGAACGAGAACATGAAGACACTCGAACCACTATCAAGCGCCTGCGCGGAGTGCGCCACCAGTCAGACAGGCGAGCAGGGCCTGCTGTGAACCACCCGGCACCGGAGAGCCCTGGAAGCCTACCTTACGAGGTAGGCTGTCTGGCTTTTACCCATGAGCTGTGGCAGTTCCAATGGCCCACTCACCGCACCTTCAAACCTGACGTGGGCGAAAAGTACAGCAGCAAGACCAACCCGTCCGAGTTCCTCAGCATCTACACCATTGCGATGCAAGCTGCCGGAGCCCGCGATGATAAGGTGCTTGCGAATTACTTTCCATTGGCTCTTAAACCCAATGCCATGTCATGGTTGATGCACTTGCCGGTAGACTCTATTTCCTCCTGGTCGGATTTGTGCCATGAGTTTGTGGGCGCCTTTACTGGAGGCCACCAAGCCCATGGCCAACCAAGTGACCTGCACGTCATTCCCCAGAAGGGAGGTGAGAGTCTCCGCAAGTATATACAGAGGTTCAGCCGGATACAGTACAATATCCCTGATGTTCACCCTGCCGCCATCATCAGCGCGTTCCATCAGAACGTGCGTAACCGCAAGATGCGCGAAGAGCTGGCAATGAACAAGGTGAAAGATGTAGCATAACTCTATGTTCTTGCTGAAAGATGTGCCCGGGCTGAAGAGGGAAGGAAGTACCCCGGCGAAGACGCCGGCGTGGAAACCGACTCCTCAGATGAAGATACTGCCGCCCCGACGAAGAAGGGCCGGCACCGCAACAGGAAGCGCAAAGGTAAAGCCGTGCTTGCCGTCGAGGGATCTGATGACACCGGCTCCACCAAGAAAACCAAGGCAGATGACCTCGACAAGGAAATTGCCAGATGTGTCACCTGCTGGGCCTTGGCGGTTGCCGAGAAGCTAGGAAACTCCGACAAGCGATACTGCAAGATCCATCGCACCGAAGGCCATGCTCTCCAAGACTGCCGACAGGTTGAGCTCCTCGCTGAGAAGCAGAGGGCTGAATATGAGAGGCGGGATAAGGAGAAGGGCCAAGACGGTGCTAAGGAGTCCGACAAGAAGCGTGACGGCCAGGCGGGCCGTCGTGGCAAGGATAAACAACAGGAGAGGCCCACCGGGGGCCGTGACAAAAAGCCAGAAGACGATGATCACGAAGAGGACGATGAATCCGGCGACCAAGAGTTTTAGAAAGCTACAGAGGCCATGTGCGTTGACGGCGGCGCCTCGCTGCATACTTCTCACCGCTAGCTTAAACAGTGGGCGCAAGAGATTACAGCAGCAGAGTCGTTGTTTGATGCCCAAAGGCCGCTGAAGTGGTCTAGCACACCTATCATTTTTGACACTGAGGATCACCCTGATCGCACTACTGCAGTCGGGTGCTTGCCATTGTTGGTTTCACCAACAATACGCAACCTCAAGGTGACAAAGATGCTAGTCGATGGCGGGGCCGCTCTGAACTTGATCTCGCCTGCCGTGATCGAGAAACTACAAATTCCTGATGGAGACCTCGAAGAGACGGGCACGTTTCAGGGGTTCAACCCGGGAAGAAGCCAACCTAAGGGAAAGGTCACGCTGCCCGTGACTTTTGGAAGCAATCTGAACTACAGGACGGAGAGGATCGTGTTTGATGTTGCCAAGATCCCTTTGCCTTACAATGGGATCCTTGGCCGCCCAGCGCTGGCCAAGTTCATGGCGGCGTCACACTACGCCTACAACACCCTGAAGATGCCAGGACCTATGACGATCATCACCATCCCCTCCGATAAGAAAGATGCGCTAATTTGTGCTGACCAACTATACCAGCAAGCAGTTGCAGCAGCTGCCGCCACTAGGGCACTTGCTCCTGCCGCTGGGACCCCAGGAGGGAAGAAGAAGAAGAAGACCGGTGAGACCTCGGACACCCACTCCGGAAAGTGCACCTCTTCGGAGTGTAGCGCTCCCGTCGAGGACGTGCCAGAGAGCTCCACCGGCGGAAACAAGAAGCCCAGGGCCATACCGCCAGGAACCAAGAAGGTTTCTATCAATGAGGACAACACGGGAGGGGCTTTCACCATAAGCTCCACCCTTGATGACAAATAGGAAGACGCGCTCGTCACCTTCCTGCGGGCGAATGTCGATGTGTTTGCATGGCAAGCTTCCGACATCCCCGGCGTTCCCAGGGAGGTGATTGAGCACCACCTTGCTGTCTGTCCTCATGCGCGGCCCGTCAAGCAGAAGGTCAGAAAGCAAGCTTTGGAACGACAAGAGTTCATCACACAGGAGATCCAGAAACTGGAAGCAGCGGCTTTGGTAAGAGGAGTGCTCCATCCAACGTGGTTGGCCAATCCGGTCGTAGTGTGCAAGGCTAATGGGAAGTGGAGGCTGTGTATTGATTACACAGATATCAATAAGGCTTGTCCTAAGGACCCCTTCCCGTTGACACGCATCGACCAGATTGTTGACTCCACAGCTAGGTGTGATATGTTGTCATTCCTCGATGCCTACTCCGGCTACCACCAGATCTTCATGACAAGAGAAGACGAAGAGAAAACAGCATTCATCACCCCATGTGGTACGTATTGTTTCATGCGGATGCCTTTTGGGCTGAAGAGTGCTGGTTCGACGTTTGCAAGGGCGGTCCAGATTGGTTTTGAACCCCAGCTCCATAGAAATATGGAAGCTTATATGGATGACATAGTGGTCAAAGCCAAGGACAGGGCAACCCTCATACCAGATTTGCAAGAGACATTCGCAAACCTGTGCAAGATCAATCTCAAGCTGAACCCTGAGAAGTGCGTCTTTGGCGTCCCGTCCGGCAAGCTTCTCGGGTTCTTTGTATCACAGCGTGGGATAGAGGCCAATCCGGACAAGATCAAAGCTATAGAGCAGATTGAAGCACCCAATCGAATCAAGGATGTGCGTCGGCTTGGTGGTTGCGTCGCCACCATGGGCAGATTCATTTCCAAGTCTGCCGAGCGCGCCCTTCCCTTTTTCAAGATCCTGAAAAAGACGGGCCCGATGGAGTGGACGCCAGAAGCCGAAGCAGCATTGCAAGATTTAAAGAAGTACCTCTCCTCCACGCCAATACTAGTTGCGCCTAGGCCACAGTAGTCGTTGCTGCTATACCTGGCAGCAACGAACCAGGTGGTCAGCGCCGCACTAGTGGCGTAGAGAGAGGTTGACGACGAGGTAATGGTAGTGACAGAGCCCGACACCACCGATGCAGAGACGACACAACCAGTTGAAGTGCTGCCGAAGAAGAAAATGATGCAGCACCCGGTCTACTTTGTTAGTTCCCTTCTGCAGGGAGCTAGATCAAGGTACTCCGGCGTGCAGAAACTGCTCTTCGGCCTTCTTATGGCCTCGAGGAAGCTGCGTCACTACTTCCAGACACACGAGATCACTGTCGTCACTCGCCTCCCTCTGCAACGGATATTGCACAATCCAGATGCAACAGGAAGAATTGTGGAATGGGCACTGGAGCTGTCCAGCTTTGGCCTCAAGTTTGAAAGTACTTCGACGATTCAGAGCCAAGTCCTGGCGGAGTTCATTGAAGAGTGGACCGCAACGCCTAACGAAGAAGCCCAAGAGACTGCTCTCCCCGGCAAGGAGGCAAGTTGCAGTTGGATCATGTACTTTGATGGAGCTTTCTCCTTACACAGCGCCGGGGCTGGCGTACTTCTTGTCGCGCCCACCGGAGAGCACCTCAAGTACGTGATCCAGATGTACTTCCCCAGGGAGGTGTCAACAAACAATACGGCATAGTACGAAGGGCTGCTTGCCGGTCTTAGGATCGCGGCGGACCTCGGAATCAAGAAGCTCATCGTTAGGGGCAACTCGCAGCTCGTCGTCAAGCAAGTCAACAAGGACTACCAGAGCCCGTTGATGAAGGCCTACGTCGATGAAGTGAGAAAGCTAGAAGAGCATTTTGACGGTATACAGGCTGAATACGTTCCCCGAGCGGAGAACGATATCGCCGATTACCTGTCAAAACGCGCTGCCCTCAAGCTACCTGTGGAACCAGGTACCTTTGTGCTCCAGCTAACTCAACCATCCGTTGATCCATCAACAGAGCAGAACAAGAGGAGGAAATCGGGACCCGGCAAGTACTTTCCCGCCGAGCTCCCCGGAGCCGCCGGCAAGGATGTGCCGGGGACACTGAACCCGCCACGGGACGGCTAGCTCCGGCGGAGCGTCAAGCTCTTGCCGTCGAGACAGCCGCTCCCATAGCGAAGGAAATGCCTTTAGTCCTCGCCGTCGAGCCCCAGGCTCCAGCATGGGCATAGCATACCGTCCGATTCCTCCAAAGAGGGGAACTTCCTGAAGAGCAAGAAGAAGCGGAAAAAGTAGCCCGTCGCTCTACCATGTACCAGTTCATCGATGACGTCCTGTACAGAAATAGGCCGAACGGTGTGAAATTGAAGTGTATCCGTCGGGAGGAAGGACTGGAGCTGTTGGCGGAGATACACAGAGGCATATGTGGATCCCACATCGGGTCAAGGGCCCTTGCCAGCAAGGCATTTCGGCAAGGCTTCTTCTGGCCCACCGCCCTCCAGGATGCAACGACACTAGTCACTAGGTGTGAAGCGTGTCAGTTCCATTCAAAGAAGCTTCATCAGCCAGCTCAAGCCCTTCAAATCATTCCTCTCTCCTGGCCCTTCTTGGTCTGGGGGCTCGACATACTGGGCCCTTTCCCCCGCGCTGTCGGGGGCTTTGAGTACTTGTACGTTGCAATCGACAAGTTCACAAAGTGGCCGGAGGTGGAGGCAGTGAGGAAGGTCACAGCTCAGTCAGCCATCAAGTTCTTCAAGGGACTAGTGTGCCGTTTTGGTGTACCCAACAGGGTCATCACTGACAACGGCACACAGTTCACAAGCCGCACCTTCATGCAATATATCCAAGACCTCGGCAGCAAAGTCTGTTTTGCTTCCGTTGCTCACCCACGAAGCAATGGTTAAGTTGAGAGGGCAAACGCTGAAGTATTGCGAGGCTTAAGGACCAAGACCTTTGATAGGCTGCACAAGAGTGGAAGGCGCTGGATTGATGAGTTGTCGACGGTTCTTTGGTCGATCAGGACGACGCCAAATCGAGCCACCGGCCAGACACCCTTTGCCCTAGTATATGGGGCAGAAGCAGTTCTCCCCACTTAACTCATATACGGGTCACCTCGAGTGCTCGCTTATGATGAGCTTGAGCAAGAGCAACTGCAGCAAGATGACGCAATGCTCCTTGGGGAAGATCGTCTTCGGGCGGCTGTGAGAGCAGCACGCTACCAGCAAGCCTTGCGCCGCTACCATAGTCGCAAGGTTCATGCCCGAAGCCTTGAGGAAGGCGACCTTGTCCTTCGGCGCGTTCAATCGGCCAAGAATTAAAACAAGTTGACGCCAAAGTGGGAAGGCCCTTATCGGGTAATACGAGTCACCAGGCCCGGTGAAGTCTGCCTGGAGACCGAAGATGCCGTTCCGGTGAGTAACTCCTGGAACATTGAGCATCTTCGCAAGTTTTACCCGTGAGGCGCGGCTTGCCGGGCCCCCTGGCAAGCCACCTTTTGTACAAGCATTGCCGATGATGCATGTAACCCTTTGTACAAAGCCAGGCGCAGACCCTAAGCACAAATAAATGAAGCGTTGGCGCCCTAAGTTATAGCATGCATGCTAGGTTGAGTCTTGTCCTTGGTTAGGGTTGATAGTGCTTAGCGGCGACTAACCCCTAGCTTAGAGGTCGAGTGTGCATCTCTTTGCCGTTCTTTCGTCTTCTTTGTTAAGCAGGATTCACAGATATCCTTGCCGGATCACTTGAGGACGAAAAAGAGAAGAGGGATAGACCAGCATCTAGACCCCGGCGAGCCAGTATTGCCGGGGGCTGCATGAGCAAAGACTCACCCACGGCAAACTAGAGTTGCCGGGGGCTACAGCTTCATATAAGTTCTTCATCCCTTATCATGCATTCCCTTATGGACTGAGGTATGTGAAACCTTGTTTTTTCCTAAAGCTACCATGCTCCCCTAACTTTAGGCCCTAGGGCTCGTTCCTGGGGCCAGGTTTGATCGTAGTCACGGCAGCGAGAGGATGAAACAAGGAGCCAGAACCCGCCTCATCCCTACCTCCGCCAAAGGCGTGACGAAGGTCGAGCGAAGTGGGGAGACGGCAAGGCCTGTTGCCGGGCAAGGAAATGTTTATCTTGAAGATATCAAGGATTTACTCCTTGTCGTGGGTTCCACCCGCAAACAAATGACCCGGCAAGCATCCCTTTTTCATTAAAAACATTCCACTCAGGTATAGTCCATAGGGAATGAAAAACATGAATGATGGGATTACAAGTTTTAAATTCAACAAAGGCCCGAAGGCTTACAAACTAAAAAAAGATAAGGTGCCTGTAATCCCTTTCTTGTCCCTCTCCTCACGAGGCAGGTCAAGGAGGCGAAAGAGACAAAAGGAGCACCTAGGCGAGCTACGGGTGGCAGAAGACACCAAGAGAACATCTTGGTGGCCGTCTAAAGGCTGGATGGTGATCGCGACGCCGGAAGCAGAGCTCGAAGACGAGGCGGCAGGACGTCAGCATGCGTCGAAGGCGTCGGTGCCCGCGTACTCCGACTTGACGGCCTTGTCGCCCGCCCTCTTCCTCTTCCGCAGCCTCCCAACGCCAGCCGCCCAGGGAGACGACCCCGAGAAGTTCAGGGAGCCGGCGACGCGGATGATGGGGTCGCCGGTGCCGCACGGAGCGGCACCCGACACCTAATCGGACCCGTCATCCTGCCGCCTACTACCCTCGTCGTCAGTGCGGCCGTCCTCCTCATCACTCCCGCCTGAGGAGGAGTCTTCACTATCAGAAGAGCTCTCCACGCAGCACCTTGGACGGGTCCCAAAGCACCCGAAGACCTTGACGGAGAGAAGGCCACCCTCCATCAGCTTAAAAGGGAGAGTGAGCCCCTCCGTCAAGCGGTGGATATGGGCAAACGTCTTCCATCCTCGACGGAGATACATCACGTGAGGGGCGGGGAAGTCGACGCGGGCCTGCGTGCCACTGATCCCGTAGCCCCTCATGTGCAGCCACAATGACTCCGGCGGATCCAGCTCCATCTCCCGCGCGAATGGAGTCAGGAGACGAAGATGACGGTGAGACGGCCGACGCAGCCTGACGAAGAACTCGCAAGGGTCATCCCCAACGTGGCCCTCCATGGGGGGAGGAACTGCTGGCGGAGGCGAGGCCAGCGCGCCGCCCCGTCCTCCTCTTCCCCGAGCGCCTTGGCCTCGCCCATGGCCTCGCCCCCTCCCCCTTCCCCTCGCGTCTGGCTCTGCCACCACGGGTGCAGGAGAAGGAGGGACACGTTGTTGAGCAGCAACCCTCGCCGCCACTGTTGAAGGACCAGGATTCCCTCTCTCCATGGCGGATGGAAGAGGGGAGCAGAAGCTGAAGGAACGAGGAGATGAAGGAATGCGGGACGCCATCCCCCCTCCCACTCTTTATAAAGGAACGGGGTGGGGGCTCGGCCGCCCCGCTCAGCCAATCAAGACGCGGAAGGCGCAGGGAACTGGGAACGACCCGCCGCCCCAGCCCGCGGCGGCCCAGTTTCCCGCCTCCACCGTTCACCACCCCAAGCGCATGAGAGCCACGTGGCAGGCGAGGCGACGGGTGAGGCGACCTCTCCCCACCCCATGATCATAGGGAGTGGACGCCTTGAAGACCACGCCACGGCCCCATTCAGTAAATGGGCCGCGCCTCCACGCCTCCCTCCATTTATGGGGAGGGCGCGAACCGCCCCCTTTACTACGACGTGACGCATGCATGCAGAGCTCAGCCCCACGCATGCCGCCCACGTCACACACGCCTCCCCACGCCGCGCCACGCGCGAGAAGCGTGTGAAGCACAGCGCGCGAAGAAACTTACCGCGGTAAAAACCGCCCCGCCTGCCCGCGCACCGTTTTTGGGCCTAGCCCAACGACGAGATTGCGCTTACGTGTGGCCCAGGCCCGGAGGCTCCTGTCGGTGTACAAAAAGAGGGATACACTTTTTGTAACCCTATAACTATGCACGGGCAGTCTGAGCCACGGGCACCACCACACTGAGCAAGGCAAGGGAGGTGAGCCAAGGTAAGGCCGAAGCTCAGGAGAAGCAGAACGACACCAAGACCAAGACCACAAAGAGCAAAGGGGGCGAAGCAGACCCCCCCCCCCGGCAAGATCCTTGCCGAGAGGCGGTTTTAGCAAACCCGGCAAGACCCTTGCCGTGGCAGCTCGCCCCACACCTACGAAGTAAGTCACCCTTAAGTCCACTGCCCCCATGGGGCAAGGATTCGGGAGACATCCCCGTGGTGGCATGCAGATCTTTGTGAAGACATTCAAGATCAGATACACCCCTAGAAGATGATGATCCTTGGCGGGATCCCAGCCAAGGAGGACCACAAGGCCCCCGGCAAGAGCCTTGCCGGGGATGACAGCAGGCGCCACGGCAAGACCCTTGTCGGGGCCCCAGCAAGGCCCTTGCCAAGAACACCCATAGGGCCACCATCAGGCCCACGCCAGTCAAACCTCCACCGCCATTCGCATGCAGCTGCCGACCCAACCGGCTGGGCAGGCACCTGCGTGGCGGCATGCGGATCTTCGTGGAGACCCACCACTGCGCCACCTCAGCTGCCTACCTGCCTACATGGCACCGCAGGCGCCGCTGGCCAAGGCGTGTGTCGACACGAGAAGGAGTGGCGACGGACGAGACAGGGCTCTCCCCCGTCCCTGATAAAGCAAGGACACCTTGGCAAGACGCATTAAATGCGCCTTGTCATGTAATGCGAGGGATAACCTCACATCACTGTACCCTTTTCACCTCCTGTGTGCCACTGTGGCAACCCCTTTCCTATAAAAGGAGGCCCGAGGCGACCAGGAGGAGGATTGGGCTTTTTGGAGCTCCCCACGCCCCATAGCTAGCTCAAGAACACAAATATACAATCCACCAAAGCAGGAGTAGGGTTTTACGCATCCTCGCGGCCTGAACCTGGATAAACGAACCGTGTGCTATCTGTTTGATCCGCTCTTCTCACGACCCCGCGCCCCGCAACCGTAGTAGGGATTCTTGTGATCCCATAGGTGTCGTTCCCACCGACAATCGCTGTCTCCAGTGGGTTGTCCGCCGGCAACTCTTTGCCTAGTGCTCCAGGATCCATCAATGAACTGAAAAACAAAAAGCAATCGAAAGGAAACCACAATCGCAATGAAAACGGGAAAAGAATAGGATGTGAGAATCGGTCGGTGCTTCGCAAAAAGAAGATTCTTGGAATGAAAATATAGCAACATAACTGATTCGCCCACCTTTCCTTCGTCGGTACAGAAGAAAATGGCAGAAGTGAGTAGCCTGGAGTGAGGTTTTCTTCAAGAAAGGGAAGAAAGGGCTTGAACGAGCGTTCCAGTGAAATGATGGTTGCTTCGTCCAATCCAACTTGGAGGCCACCTTACCACTGCTGGTAAATGTGTGGGTTTTGTGATATGACGGGTCATGACGGCCACACCGGGGTTACATGTGAGTCTCGACTGTAGCACCTTGCTATGATTTGGTGGATGGCACACGGGCACGGATGCTTTGAAATGTCCCGCATGTAGATAGAGCGGCTTGTCATATAGGAGTGCTCAATATTATGCACCGCGATATTAGGGTAGTTAATGCATGAGTTTAATTAGGGTAGTTTTGTAAAGTACGAGATACGTTCCTCCAATCGCAAAATGCCTTGGTTCATGAGATTTGAGATTTGAGATCTATAAACCGGAAGGGAGGGAGTACTGCACACGGTGTAGTCTAGTCACTTGTTGAAATCTCTAGAAAGGCAAATACTCCTTTCCGGTTTACAGGGCTATACAACTCCCTCCGTCTAGGTGTGTAAGTCATCTTATGAAAACCAAATAGTCCCAAAACACTTAGGCGCGGTGCATTAACTTCTACCTTGTTTCTTGTTTCTTGACATATCAACCAATAAGAGATGAGAGGTGTGGATGCTTTTAATGACTTGCAATGGCTAGTTCATTGCATGCAATGCTATTAATTAGCAAATAAACATTGGTGCCCCCAGGAGGAAATGGTGCTAAGCGCGTGGACCTATGCAGAATGAGTATCAACCAATGGATAATGGAGTTTAATAGTTAAACAATAGGAATTTTGTCTCATGCAAGAGCCTCGCTAGTACTCCAAGGAACCGCACCACGTGAGCGTTCGCAACTGCCACGTTCGGGTTGCACTTGGCTCTTTGCCTCTTCGAGAAGACAAACAATAATGATGTTACTCCTACTTCTACAATATCGAATCCACTGCTACATGTCTGTCCACCTCGTGCGGAAGGGATAGCAAAAGCTTCAACTTACTTCTCCTGCCTTTGCGTCCATGACAGGTGGGCCCAACAGGTGGTTGGCCCTCCTATCATGCAGCCAAAGGCAGGCGCAGTTAAGGCACCGGAGCTCAGTCCGCGAGGGAGAGGGCGTTGTAGTAATCAAATTTCTCGGTCTTGTACGAGTTGACGAAGATAGGGGTTGCTTGCTTGCTAGGGTTGCTCACTACGTATATATAGACCGGAGCCTCCACACTTGCTTGCTAGGGTTGCTCTATTAACACACTCTCATCCTCTCCAGATTTAAACAAGATAGGGGTAGCAACACTGTCTTTCTCCCTTCAAAAAACACTGGCTTTCTATCCTCACCGCTGGTTACAGATCCAGACGTATCCCCCTCCACCGGTGAAGGGGAGGAGGGGTAGCGTTTAGGCCGTCATTGACAGCAAGGGAGGAGACCCATTGTCGGCTGCACCGTTATCTCTGGCCGAGCGCCGGCGCAGGAGGTCCTCCGATCCCTTCGTCGTTGCCTGTGGGCGGATGCGGCCTCCTGCCGCCCACCTATCCACATCTCGACGACCTTCAGGTATATCTTCGTTTGAAACCGCCTTAGCTCTACTTCCCCATCTCGCTATGTCGCTGCATGTGCATCATTTTCTACCTCTAAGCTCCTCTCGATCGGATGGTCCAACGTCACATATTTTTTTCTTCTATTGTTAGAGGTAAAGCTACTTCATGGAGTCGAATCTTGTAGTACTTGGTTCAAACAATAAATAAAGTGGGGGTGGGGGAATTTAGTATGTACATCGGACTTGGTACAAACAGGAAGGAAAGGGGGTGAAAGTAGTACAGACTGGTCATCCAACCGGTCTCTTGGTCGAAAAGGGAAATATAGGGGTAACGTTGTACACAGTGGTATGACCAGGACTAGATTTGCTATCCACACATAGGAGTAGGTGGCTAGAGTGAACAAAAATGGGACCAACCCAGATATGTTTATTGGATGTTTGTTTCTCAGGGCGACAAACTATGAATCACCACTTTATGCCCCTGTTTACGTACATGGTGCTAGACTGCTGGTGCACCCACTATTATAAGCCATGACAAGTTTAGCCAAATGTTTTTGCCTGTAATTGTTTGAGACTCTGACTATTTCCTCTGTGCCTTTTTGTGCAAACAGGGATATACAATTCACCTGGTTGCTGCTGTGACCTTTTGGTGCACTGCACAAAACTCTTCTTAAAAGAAGTGACTTTTGTGCTGTTTAACTGTAATGTCAAAAGAGATCTGTGTTCCAATCCTCATCATCCATATTGGCGCCATAACCTTCCTTTAGGTAAGAATGATATTTAATGCATGTGTTCATCTCTATTTTCCGACTGCCATGAGAAAATAATGTTGTTTTTACTAGTACACTTGTACTCCCTCACTTACAAAACCAATTCTGAATTAGAAGGCCAATCATGTACTTGGTTTCACCAACTGGTGAGGAGAAAGAGAAACAGAGCATGAAGAGGAAGAAGAAGAAGAATAAACAATGCCAAGGCGATCTTGCTGAAGCCAGAGGCCTCAGTCGAGGCCATTCAAGGGCTCCGGCAACGACTACCTTACATGTGAGACGATCCTCCAGGGAGCCCTTCCACTTCTGCTGTCTCACTTAATTAATTAGGAGTACTTAAGTACCACTAACTTATTACTGCCTAATTTTCCTATTGGAGTTAAACAAATCTTTAGTAGGACCCTATGCTAAATCATGTACGTGTGTATGTTTGTCTATGGAGGTGAATCGTGTGGTGGAGCAGGGAGGTTATATTATTAGTGTCATGACATAATAGTGCTATTGTTTTGCATGTCAATTTATTGCCATTGGTTCAATGAGGCAATGTTTTGTGTATTGTCCATCATGAATTTGATGCTACTGGTTGAGTAATATGCTAATGTCTTCCTACCCTTTCTCACTAAGCTAATGAAAGTTTCACCTTGTTCCTACTTGTGCAAACAGGGATCATGTTGTGCCAATCATACATTAAATGGAACTACACAAGACAATACAATGAACTGTATCCCAGCCAATGCTTTAACTCTGCTGGAAGTTCTTAATAATCTTTCGATATAATCTCAGCACTGGTAAACAAGAGTGATTTCAACCATACATTTGAAGTGCACAAAAATATATACTATTGTTTGATTCCAGTGAGTGCTTTATCATCTCTTATGGGACTACATGAATAAGCTTTGTTTTCTCAGGTTGGTACGGGCCTAAGGCCTTCATCCATATTAGTTTGCTGTCACCTCTATTTGTATCGTGCTACTGTCATGAGAAACTCCTTTATCTTTGCATGTTAAAGTTTTGCAACCTATGATAAATGGCAATGCTTTGAGTGTTGAGTTGAGCTAATTGGCACTGATTAAATAAACTAATACCTCTCTTTAAGCAAGACTACTATGTTGCTAACTTTACCCATTAAGATAATGAGGGTGCTTCTATTTGTTAGTGTATGTTTCATAAACTAGTCCCACTATTACAGTAATCTCACTCTCTCAATATATGTGCCAACAGGGATGCTTGATTTTGGTGGAACTACACAAAAACTTTGGGTGCTTCATTGCCTCGATAGCTTCCGTCCTTTCCTGTCAGTTGCTAAACTCTGCATGCTTTCTTCCTTTGCTGTTAGTCGCTTGGCTTATCTCGGCTTCCAGTCAAAGGAAATAGTAATTGATATGCTACCTCACACAGGTTGGTACTGGTCTTTATCCTAATTATTTGCCTATCATATGTATTGGTAATTTGGTATTGTGCTACTGTTTGCCGATTTCATAAAGGAGTAATTTGGAGCCTGAACTCACAGGCAAATCATTACATCGGGTGATTTCAGTAGAACTGCACAAAATGATCAGATGGACATGTACTTATGTTGCTACTATGTACTCAAAGTTCACTCAGACAAGCATTGATGTTGACAAGAAGTGCCTATATTCATTCGAGTATCAACCGGCGTCAACCAATTGTCAAACTCCAAGTGTTAGGAGAGTGAACGCCAAAAATATTGCTTGGTGCATAGCCCAGAAAACGCAGTCCAGTCTTTGGTCCCAACTTGTGCCTTTTGGTTGTCGGCACATATGGTAGCAAACTATATGTCATGGAGTCTAAAGATTCCAGACAAGTTGGTTGACGCGTATATTCATCTGGCACTTAATCAGTCTGCACACCAAGGATGCTCCATTTCAGTTGAACTGCACACAAAATTTGGGTGGTTCATTTTCTCAACCGCCTCCTTTCTCGTCTTCAATGTAGAATTTTGGCGAGATACAGGACTAAGATGACCCAGTAAACTAGTTGGATGAAAGTAGTGGCCAAGTTGCTCAAACCTCCCTCGGCACGAGGCCACTATTTGAGGATAAACCTACAAGCAAAGTTCAGATTTTCTGTGCTGCCTCTTATGTACTCGAAAGTTTACTCGTAGAAGAACTAATTTTAGCAAGAAGTACCTCCGATTGAACACCATTTACCAGTCTGTACCCTAGGTAATTAAAGTTCGTCCATGGATCATATTGGCTGTGATCTCAATCATTTGGATGCATAAACATACTAAACATGTGTATATCTTAATCTTTTTGTAAATTATGTACGAATATTGTCGTGTGATCTATCAATCATTTGGATGCATAGATATGATGAGCTTGTGTATATATGAATCTTTTGAGTTGTTGATTGTGAATGTTGGCTATGGATATGAACGTGTCCTGTGAACCTGAGTTTGATATGAATGTTTACCTTTTCTGTTGTATTTGTGTGTGAACTTGTTAGTATGCCTACTGTGGGGTATAAAACGCAGGTCTCTTATAAAAGTAATGATGTGTCCAATTTATGTTTTCCCTTCTAACCATATTATATATATTTATATTATTACTATTATCATATATTTTATAGAGACTTATATATACATTATAAAAACATCCCAACTTATAAAAGTAAATGTTTAACGGAAGTTGGCAAGGAAAATCCTGGTTGTTTTGACTCACAGGCAAGGAAAATCCTGGTGATTGCGTACAAAAGCTTGCGAAGATTTTAAGGACCAATTTAATAATAACACGCTCATTTTTATTTTGAGCAATAACTCCCTAGTTTCTTAATTATATATATAATGTGCCTCTCCGGTTTATTCTTTGATATTAATTGCTCCTTCTAACATAACATTATACTCCCTCCGTCCGAAAATACTTGTCATCAAAATGGACAAAAAGGGATGTATCTAAAACTAAAATACATCTAGATACATCACTTTTATCCATTTTGGTGACAAGTATTTCCGGATGGAGGGAGATATATAACGAGCCCACCTAATACGTGTATTTCAAGGAAGTGCAAATGGGTTGGGATTTCTTAGAAAATATAGATGGGCCTGATTGAGACGAAATTATTTGTTCAGCCAGCCAAGCAAATGGACTGTACATTCTAGAAAACATGGGTTAAATATATGCCACATTTTTGCAGGCTGACATGTCGGCCAATAGGTCGAAGCCTACGCAGGGCGTTTTCAACTTGGTCAACAAATGATTGTGTCATCCACAGCCATTGGATTTATATCCAATGGCCGGCATGCACCTTCAATCTCTCGTCTTCTTCCTCCAGTGTCGCTGGGACCGCCTGGTCCGGCCTCCGGCGGCTAGCGGCTCTGGTTAGCACGCATCGCTGTGAAGCGCTACCCCACCGCCGGCCAGGCTATCCCTCCACCCCTCGACACCTCATGTTATTCTCCACACACTACAGCCCCATGCCGCAACAGAACCAATTATAACCCTTCTTCTCCTCTCAATCTGTGACTCCACTACCGCGTTTTCCCATCGCCGAGTCATTCCCGTCCGGGGCCTCGCCGTCGTCCACCGCCTCGCTGCGTTCGGTGTCGCGTGGTCAAGAAAAGCGAGTCATCGGAAGGGGACTTTACATGGAGAGCCTGACGGCCGGGACCCATGAGGTCCATGGTCGCACGCAAGGAAAGTTCCTCCTTATTAAGCTGGAAAAAAATTCCTCAACCTGACAGCTGGGACCCACCAGCTGTATCTTCGCATGGAAGGAAGTGCCTCCTTGTTTTGCGAAAAAAATTATTCATCCCGTTGACAGCTGGGACCCGTCAGATTTGGTGACTAACTTGTGGGCCTACTAAGCGGACGTGTACGCACAGCTTTGTCAACTTAATCAACAAATGATTCTAGCAGCTGGACCGTTGGATGTTAATCCAACAGCCGTGCTCCTTCTTCAAACTCTGTTCTTGCTCCTGTCTCCTGTAGGCGGCACCGCGGCTGTGCTGCCGCGCACCCGAACCAGTGAAGTTTCCCACTCCTCTCCATCTGCGACTCCACTGCAGCTTAATAAATAGTAATGTCTTTGGTTTTACCCCGGTTTTCCATAGATTAACCAGGCAATTCTCTTCTTCTTAATTAATCGACGAGGCAATTCTTTTGCCTCTGTTTTGAGAAAAAAATTAATAGTAACGTCTAGCTAAGCCAGTTAGTTAGATGCGTACACTTGGTGTAGTAGGATCTTTATTTACTTTGATCTTCACTCTTCTGGCCTGCTTACTGCTTCTGTTGCACCCCCAGCCCTGGTTGCTGCTGCTGCTGTTTTCAATGTACAATCAGTAGTATATTTCGTCTGTTGGTTGAATAAATGTGTTGTTAGAACGACAAACACAATGTTTTGGAAGTCGTTGCACGGTTCGATCCTTTAGTGCCCCGTACCATACGTAGCGCATACTATTTATCGTACGGAACACATTTTTTTTGAAACTCGGAACACATTTTCCACTTGTTGATAACATGCAGCCCACTAATGAAGGCCCAATAGAGAAGCCCATAATTAACTAGAAGGGAGGCTCTCACATGAATCCGGCCCAGGTACATGCTCATGGTCCTCTAAACATAAATAAATAAATAAATAAAGCTAAATGCTCATGCACCAGTCCTTTGGGAAAATAGGTAGCCCAGTATTTCTTTTCGAAGAATACCCAAGCTAGGCCTATTTGTTTTCTCCGAATTACTGGGCTGCAAATCTTTCAAGACGAGGAGGGATGCATTCCGGCCTGACTTAAGAGTATGGTTAATGTCTGTTAAAAGTAATATCAAAAGGGGTTGAAAATTCCAAAAAAATTATAGCAAATGGGATATAAGTTTCTTTTTTGTTTTTGTTCTTCACTGATATCTTATACGTATTTCATTGGATTTAACATGACACAGTACTAATTTATTTTTAAATTTGTTTTAGTATGGCTATTAATTTTTGGATTAAGAATATTTTGTTCCCCAGCAAAACTTTGCGAATTTTCAAAATTTCCCACATATTTAGTTAATTTTTTGACCCTGGTACTGACCAGAAAATGGCCAGCAATTCTAAAAATGGAAAACGGGCTGCAATAAATTCCATATGAATTAGAAAATGAGTAAAAATTATAAAAAAAATAGCAAATGGGTTGTACACGCCACAGATTTTGAGGCTGACTTGTTTACGCAAGGCTTTGTCAGTGAACACACGATTCTAGCAGGAGTTAGTGTTGCATGTCCATCCAACGGCCGACGTGCTTCTTCATTCTCTGATCTTCCTGCTCCAGCAGCCTAAACTAGCGCCGGTGGGACTGCCTGCTCCCTCCTCTTGTGGCCCGCTGTGATGCCGCGCAGGCTTCCCCGGCCCACCCTACTCCCTCCACTGGCCTGGCCGCACGCAATCAATTGCCTCCTTATTACACGAAAAAAATGATTCCTCCCACTGACATCTGGGGCGCACCAGTTGGGAGGCTGACCTGTGGGCCTACTAAGTTGACGCGTATGCAGGGCTCGTCAACTTAGTCAACAAACGATTCTAGCAGCAGTAACCGTTGGATTTGAATCGAACGGTCCTACTACTTCTTCAATCGCTGCTCTTCTTGCACCAGCCGCCCAAACCAGTGTCGAGGAGACCGCCTGCTCCTGCCTCCAGTGGTCGGCTGTGCTGTCGATGAGGCCTCATCACCCCTACTACTCCCACCGCTAGCCAGGCCCGACGGCGATGGCAGCCTCACACCGCAGCCGAACCAGTGAACCCTCGTACTCCTCTCCGTGTGGGCATCCACTGCCGCGTCTTCCCCGGCTCCGTGTCGTCCCCTTCCTAGGCCTCACCGTCATCCACCGCCTTGGTGCTCTCGGCGCGGCATGGTCAACGTGGTCAACAACATTCCGTCGGAAGAGTACTGTACATGGAGAGGCTGACAGCTGGGTCCACGGCCACAGCCCAGTTTTTCTGTGATTTGCCAAGTAAGTCGCTTTGTCAGTCCTGTTGGGCTGCAAATCTTTCAAGACGAGGAGAGCTTTCATTCAGCTGGCCGAGAAAATGGCCCATCAGTAATGAGAAATGGGTTGTACATTTTTAAAACACATCAAATAGGCAATTAGTTTCAAATATCTTTTTTTCATTTCGAGATTTGAAATTACATTAATTTTTATGCGTGGAGAATTTGTTGGATTTTATATTGATATACATTTACTTTTAAAATCAGTTTGAATGTGAGTCGAAATTTCGGGATTAAAAATAGTTCGGACCGCATCGAAATATGCAAAAATTTGTATAATTTTTTAACCGTGGCCACAATATGGGCTGTAATGCTAACAAAAAGAATATGGGCCCCAAAAAAACCTTAATAATTAGCAAATGGGCTGTAAATTATTATAAATAATGGCAGATGGGCTGTATGCTGTTTTCCACAGATTTGAGGCTTTCCTAAAAAAAGGTTGACGCACAAGCAGTGACTGTTGGATGGCCATCCAACGGCCGTCGTGCTTCTTCAATCTCTGCTCTTCCTGCTCCAGCCGCTCAAACACGCGTCGGCGGGACTGCCTGCTCCCTCCTCCCCGCGGCCGGCTCTGCTGTCGCGCAGGCCTCACCACCCCACCGTACTCCCATCGCTGGCCTAGCCATCCCTCTACTCACCCACACCTGCTATTATTCTTCGGCGACGGCAGACGAACCAGTAAACCCTCGTACAGTCGTACTCCCCTCCGCGTGGGAAACAATTGTCGAGTCTTCCCTGCCTCCATGCTGTTCCCTTCCTAGGCCTCGCCGTCATCCACCGCCCTGGTGCTCTCGGCGTGGCCTGGTCAACGTGGTCAATGACCGAGATGCATCTGAAGTGGACTTTACGTGGAGTGGCCGACAGCTGGGTCCACGGCCGCATGCAAGGAAATGCCTCCTTATTAGGCGCAAAATAATGATTCCTCCACCTGACATCAGGGACCCACCGAAAGGGCCTCTATATTTCACGAAAAAACGTTACCGCTGCTGACAGCTCGGACCCACCAGCTATATCTTCGCACGCAAGGAAGTGCCTTCCTATTACGCACAAAAAAATGAATACTCCCCCTGTTAGCTGGGACCCAGTATAGTGGCAGGCTGACTTGTGGGCCTACTAAGTTGACGGGGACGGAGGGCTTTGTCAACTTAGTCAATATGCACGATTCTAGCTCCAGTGACCGTACGATGTCCATCCAATGGCCGTAGTGCTTCTTCAACCTTTGGTCTTCTTGCTCCAGCCGCCCAAACCAGCGCCGGTTGTGCCTCGTACTCCTGCCTCCCGTGGCCGGCTGCAATGCGGCGGAGGCCTCACCACCCCCTACTACTTCCACCGCTGGCCAGGCCATCCCTCTACTCACCCACACCCCCTGTTATTCTGCGGTGATGGCAGCCTCACACCGAAGTGAACCAGTGAACCCTCGTACTCCTCTACGTGTGGGCATCCACTGCCGCGTCTTCCCCAGCTCCACGCCGTCCCCTTCCTAGGCCTTGCCGTCGTCCACCGCCCTGGTGCTCTCGGCGCGGTGTGGTCAACGTGGTCAAGGAACGGCTTCCATTAGACGTGGACTGTACGTGGAGAGGCTGACAGCTGGGTCCACGGCCGCAGCAAGGAAGTGCCTTCTTATTACGTGCAAAATAATTATTCCTCCACCTGACAGCGAGGACCCACCGGACAGGCCACCGTATTTCGCCCCCTGACTGTTGGGACCCACCAGCTACATCTTCGCACGCAAGGAAGTGCCTGACAGTCGGGACCCACCTGGTCGAAGCGTATGTAGCATTGTCATTCTGGCCGCGAACGTGTACGTACATATATACTGGTGGATGTAGAGGCGCGCACGTGTTGTAGTAGAGGCGGCCAGGGTGCAAGAAAGAAAATACGGCCACGTATTTGTACATACGGGCGGGGTCTCGAACGCCTACTCGCACATACGTACGGCCAGGGCTCGTGTACATGGCTGGGTCGGAACGAAGAAACAACGTCGTTGTCGTGTTCATGGGGATGCAACGGAATGCATTGTGTTCATGGGGAGACAACGTAATGCGTCGTGTTCATGGGGAGGAAACGGAATGTGTCACGTTCATCGGGAGGGCTTGGACGGAACAGGCGATGGAAACAAGGCCTGGCGTACAGCAGAACGGAGGAAACGGCCTTGTGTTCGACCGGCCACATTCGAAACGGGATCATGTTCATTGGGAGGGGTCTGGCGTACCGCAAAACGGAGAAAACGGACCTCCTACAGTCGAAACGGGGGTCCTGTTGATCAGGAGGGGTGTGGCGTACCGCAAAACGGACGAAACGGACTTGTGTTGGAGCGCTACAATCGAAATGGGGGTCCTGTTCATCGGGAGGGGTGTGGCGCACCGCAAAATGGGACTCCACGGGACACTCTTCATCTCCACCGTCGACCCCTCCAGCCTCCACGAGCTACTGTTCATCCACCGTCGACCTCCTCCAGCCTCCACCTACGACTGTTCATCCACGGGCTCCTATTCATCCAGCCTCCACCGCGCGCTACTCCACCGACTACTGTTCAACCAGCCCTCTCCACGGGCTCCTATTCAACCACCACTCCACGGGCTACTGTTCATCCTGCCCTCCACCGTCTGCCATTCATCCTGCCCTCCACGGGGTGGTCCTGTTCATCCAGCCCTCCACGGGGTCCTGTTCATCCATCCCCAACCAGCTCGATTGATCGGAGTCCTGTTCATCCAGAGGCAACACCACGGGGTCCTGTTCATCCACCCCCACCGGTAACTGTTCATCCACCCCCCCCCCCGCAATGCTCACTATTCATCCAGAGGCAGCATCGATCGGCTTCAGTTAGCAGCAGTAGTGAAGGAATCGCTCGATCGGGTTCAGTTAACAACCATCGATCGATCGCTCGGGTTCAGTAACGCGTAGCCTGCAGTGCAATCGCTCGGGTTCAGTTAGAGCCCAACGCCTCGCTCGGGTTCAGTTAGAGCCAACGCCTCGCACACACGCGTGTACGTGTACGAGAGAAGCGCGCATCGCTCGGCCCCCGACCACCCACCGTAACCGGGAACTCCCCGAACTTTTCCTCGCCCTCGCTTCTACCACGGTTTTTTCCGTCATGGACGGCCCAAAGAATGTCATGCAGCTGCGTCTCCGGCCCGCCCAGGATGAAAAGCCCATTTTCTGTCATGATTTTTTGTCATAGAAGTAGGAGCCCACCACATCTATGATGATACCGGGTTTTGTCACAGTTATCGTCATAGAAGTGTCATATGTATGACAGAAAAAAATTTCGTTCGGCCCAAAATGTCACGGATGTGTCTTTTTTGTAGTGCTTGTTCCCGACACCAACGCCTCTTATATATCCCCAAACTTCTATAAAATAACCTAGATCATGAGTTTCGCCACCGCAAGCCTCTGTAGCCACCGAAATCCAATCTAGACCCATTCTGGCACCCTGCCAGAGGGGGGAATCTCTGTCCGGTGGCCATCTTCATCACCCCGGCTCTCTCCATGACAAGGAGGGAGTAGTTCACCCTCGGGGCTGAGGGTATGTACCAGTAGCTATGTGTTTGATCTCTCTCTCTCTCTCGTGTTCTTGATTCAACATGATCTTGATGTATCGCGAGTTTGCTATTATAGTTGGATCTTATTATGTTTCTCCCCCTCTACTCCCTTGTAATGGATTGAGTTTTCCCATTGAAGTTATCTTATCGGATTGAGTCTTTAAGGATTTGAGGACACTCGATGTATGTCTTGCATGTGCTTATCTATGGTGATAATGGGATATTCACGTGATCCACCTGATGTATGTCTTGGTGATCAACTTGCGAGTTCCGTGACCTCGTGAACTTATGCATAGGGGTTGGCATACGTTTTCGTCTTGACTCTCCGTTAGAAACTTTGGGGAACTCTTTGAAGTTCTTTGTGTTGGTTGAATAGATGAATCTGAGATTGTGTGATGCATATCGTATAATCATACCCACGGATACTTGAGGTGACATTGGAGTATCTAGGTGACATTAGGGTTTTGGTTGATTTGTGTATTAAGGTGTTATTCTAGTACGAACTCTAGGATAGATTGAACGGAAAGAATAGCTTCGTGTTATTTTACTACGGACTCTTGAATAGATCGATCAGAAAGGATAACTTTGAGGTGGTTTCGTACCCTACAATAATCTCTTCGTTGTTTCTCCGCTATTACTGGCATTGGAGTGACTCTTTGTTGCATGTTGAGGCATTGTTATATGATCAAATTATGTTATTATTGTTGAAAGAACTTGCACTAGTGAAAGTATGAACCCTAGACCTTGTTTCAACGCATTGCAATACCATTTTCGCTCACTTTTATCATTAGTTACCTTGCTGTTTTTCTATTTTCAGATTACAAAAACCTATATCTAGCATCCATATTGCACTTGTATCACCATCTCTTCGCCGAACTAGTGCACCTATACAATTTACCATTGTATTGGGTGTGTTGGGGACAGAAGAGACTCTTTGCTATTTGGTTGCAGGGTTGTTTTAGAGAGACCATCTTCATCCTACACCTCCCACGGATTGATAAACCTTAGGTCATTCACTTGAGGGAAATTTGCTACTGTCCTACAAACCTCTGCACTTGGAGGCCCATCAGCATCTACAAGAAGAAGGTTGTGTATTAGACATCATGGTCCAAAATGGGCAACCAGCTAGGCCACAATAGGGAAACTCAAGGACTGGTTTTACCCATAGCTTGACCTATCTGGTCGTGTTATGAGAACGAGATATGCAGCTCCTATTGGGTTCCTCGACACGTCGGGCGGCCTTGCTGGTTTAGTTTTCACCTTTGACGAGAGGCAGGTCCGTCGGAATTCCTTATCGTCAGCATCATGTTCTTCATGGTGTGAGGATGTTCCATTGGATGCGCATAGTAATTTATAATGGACCACTTGGAGCACCCCCTATAGGGATAAATCTTTTCGGAAGCCGTGCCCGCGGTTATGTGGTGACTTGGAAATTTATAATATCCGGTTGTAGACAACTTGAGACCAGATCTGAATTAAAATACACAAACTGCGTGTGTATCCGTGCCCGTCTCCTTTAGAGTGAGTTCGAGAAGAGAACACGGTGAGGTTATGTTTGACTCGTAAGTAGTTCAGGATCACTTATTGATCATTACTAGTTCAGACCATTATGCGTAGTATACTGCTATGTCTTGAGCTTGCGTTGGTTTTCCCCGAAGAGGAAGGGATGATGCAGCGGAGTAGCGTAAGTATTTCCCTCAGTTTTTGAGAACCAAGGTATCAATCCAGTAGGAGGCCACGCTCAAGTCCCTCGTACCTGCACAAAACGATAACTACTCGCAACCAACGCGATTAGGGGTTGTCAATCCCTTCACGGTCACTTACGAGAGTGAGATCTGACAGATATAATATTTTTGGTATTTTTGGTATAAAGATGCAAAGTGTAAAGTAAAAGCAAAGTAAAAAAGCAAAGCAAGATTAAAGTGATGGTGATTGATATGATGAGAATAGACCCGGGGGCCATAGGTTTCACTAGTGGCTTCTCTCAAGAGCATAAGTATTCTATGGTGGGTGAACAAATTACTGTTGAGCAATTGACAGAATTGAGCATAGTTATGAGAATATCTAGGCATGATCATGTATATAGGCATCACGTCCGTGACAAGTAGACCGAAACGATTCCGCATCTACTACTATTACTCCACTCATCGACCGCTATCCAGCATGCATCTAGAGTATTAAGTTAAAAACAGAGTAATGCCTTAAGCAAGATGACATGATGTAGAGATATAAATTCATTCAATATGAAATAAACCCCATCTTGTTATCCTCGATGGCAACGATGCAATACGTGCCTTGCTGCCCCTTCTGTCACTGGGAAAGGACACTGCAAGATCGAACCCAAAGCTAAGCACTTCTCCCATGGCAAGAACTACCAATCTAGTTGGCCAAACCAAACGGATAATTCGAAGAGACTTGCAAACATAACCAATCATACATAAAAGAATTCAGAGAAGATTCAAATATTATTCATAGATAGACTTGATCATAAACACACAATTCATCGGTCTCAACAAACACACCGCAAAAAGAAGATTACATCGAATGGATCTCCACAAGAGAGGGGGATAACTTTGTATTGAGATTCAAAGAGAGAGAAGAAGCCATCTAGCTACTAACTATGGACCCGAAGGTCTGAGGTAAACTACTCACACTTCATCGGAGAGGCTATGATGATGTAGAAGCCCTCTGTGATGACGGCCCTCTCCGGCAGAGCTCCGGAACAGACCCCAAGATGGGATCTCGTGGATACAGAAAGTTGCGGCGGTGGACTTAGATTTTTAGCTCCTGTTCTGATCATTTGTGGGTACATATGTATATATAGGAGGAAGAAGTACGTCGGTGGAGCACCGAGGGGCCCATGAGGCAGGGGGTGCGCCCTAGGGGGAGTGCCCCCACCCTCGTGACCTCCTCTTTGACTCCTTGGAGTAGGGTCCAAGTCTCCTGGATCATGTTCGGTGAGAAAATCATGATCCCGAAGGTTTTATTCCGTTTGGACTCCGTTTGATATTCTGTTTCTTCGAAACACTGAAATAGGCAAAAAACAACAATTCTGGGTTGGGCCTTCGGTTAATAGGTTAGTCCCAAAAATAATATAAAAGTGGAAAAT
The DNA here is from genome assembly GCF_018294505.1 of Triticum aestivum. Classification (NCBI taxonomy): domain Eukaryota; kingdom Viridiplantae; phylum Streptophyta; class Magnoliopsida; order Poales; family Poaceae; genus Triticum; species Triticum aestivum. The sequence continues at coordinate 359,169,838 of NC_057803.1, forward strand.
AAAGCCCAATATAGTCCAAAACAGTAGATAATATAGCATGGAGCAATAAAAAATTATAGATACGTTGGAGACATATCAGGCATCCCCAAGCTTAATTCCTGCTCGTCCTCGAGTAGGTAAATGATAAAAAGAGAATTTTTGATGTGGAGTGCTACTTGGCATAATTTCAATGCAAATCTTCTTAATTGTGGTATGAATATTCAGATTAGAAAGATTCAATACAAAAGTTTATATTGACATAAAAATAATAATACTTCAATCATACTAACAAAGCAATTGTGTCTTCTCAAAATAACATGGCCAAAGAAAGTTATTCCTACAAAATCATATAGTTTGTATATGCTCTATCTTCACCACACAAAATATTTAAATCATGCACAACCCCGATGACAAGCCAAGCAATTGTTTCATACTCTAACTTTTTCAAAACTTTTTCAATCTTCACGCAATACATGAGCGTGAGCCATGGATATAGCACTATAGGTGGAATAGGGTGGTGGTTGTGGAGAAGACAAAAAGGAGAAGATTGTCTCACATCAACTAGGTGTATCAAAGGGCTATGGAGATGCCCATCAATAGATATCAATGTGAGTGAGTAGGGATTGCCATGCAACGGATGCACTAGAGCTAGAAGTATATGAAAGCTCAAAAAGAAACTAAGTGGGTGTGCATCCAACTTGCTTGCTCATGAAGACCTAGGGCAATTTGAGGAAGCCCATCATTGGAATATACAAGCCAAGTTCGATAATGAAGGATTCCCACTAGTATATGAAAGTGTTAACATGAGAGACTCTCTACTATGAAGATCATGGTGCTACTTTGAAGCACAAGTGTAGTAAAAGGATAGTAACATTGTCCCTTCTCTCTTTTTCTCTCATTTTTTTATTTGGGCCTTTTCTCTCTTTTTTATATGGCCTCTTTTTATTTGGGCTTCTTTGGCCTCTCTTTTTTATATATTTTTTTATTTTTCGTCCGGAGTCTCATCCCGACTTGTGGGGGAATCATAGTCTCCATCATTCTTTCCTCACTGGGACAATGCTCTAATAATGATGATCATCACACCTTTATTTTTCTTACAACTCAACATTTACAACTCAATACTTAGAACAAAATATGACTCTATATGAATGCCTCCGGCGGTGTACCGGGATATGCAATATGACAATGATGGAGTGTGTCATAATAAATGGAACGGTGGAAAGTTGCATGACAATATATCTCGGAATGGCTATGGAAATGCCATAATAGGTAGGTATGGTGGCTGTTTTGAGGAAGGTATATGGTAGGATTATGATATCGGCGAAAGGTGTGCGGTATTAGAGAGGCTAGCAAAGGTGGAAGGGTGAGAGTGCGTATAATCCATGGACTCAACATTAGTCATTCTTCTCCACTAGTACAACGATTTACTCCTCATAATCTTAATGTGTACCTTGAGCTCTTCCTCCAGTTCTGTGATCCTTGTCATTGCCTTCTTCAGATCTATCATTCCTGCGCACATCTGGTTCTCCTGGCGACAAATGTGCTGGTTTAACTCCTGGATGAAAGCTACGATTGATCTATCCTTCCTGGTGCTGATCATCTCCCATTGCTCGTTTCGGCGCCCACAAATCTGGTAGATAGTATCCTTAAGCTCCTTTTGGTAAACTTCTCCAATGCGTCCCATGGTAATGTGGCTGCCATGCTCTTGCCTAGACTCCAGGTGGGTGCTTCAAAAGAAAATTCTATGGGCTTAGTGGTCGGCGAGAACGTCGTTCCTGGAACTTGAACTTGAATCATCCAACGCTCCTCTTCTGGTAAGGTGGCGTTGTACGTCCCGGTGAAGCTTGGTATTCCGATGTTCAAGTATCTAGTGACTTCCTTCAAGTGGCGTCCAAAGGGTGTGCCTTCATCCGGTTGTGCAAACTTGTTCTTCAATTCCGCCATCGTAAAGAGTAGAAAGTAGGACAGGAGTCAGAAATGAGTAGAAAAGAGTGACCTATGGCTTATCTTAATGGTCGTGTCCTACACTCAGCGTGTGCTCTGATACCATCTTGTAGCGACCCGACCTCAAACGGTCTTGTCTTTATGCTTCAGTGTCATCCCTGGATCGGTAATGCTGACACACACAGTACTCGAAGGATTTATAACAGAGTAGCAATCACACACTTATTACATCGAATGTCTCCAAAGAGAACTTATTACAATAAATATGGCTTAAGGCCATCTAATACGATAATAGTGGAAGGCTTGGAAGATAAAGTGAGTCCATCAACTCCAACGGCATAGCTGAGCTGTACGGCAACGACCTAATGAACCTTACTCCTCGTCTGAAAAGTCTGCAACATAATACGTTGCAGCCCGAAAACGGGTTAGCACATGGAATATGTTGGCAATATAACACAGTAGAGCAAGAACAGGATAATGCTATCGCTACATGCATATTTGACTGGTGGAAAGCTCTATGGTTATAGTTTTTGCGAAAAGCCAATTTTTTCCTACAACAAAGGAATAAATTCTATTTAACTATCATGGTAGTTGAAACATCATTGAGAAGGTTCCTCCAACTCAATCCCAATTAAAGTAATTATCAACCCAACAATATTAAATTAGAGTGATGAGATACTTAGGATACTCCAAGTACTAGATACTCAAGATTGTCCATAACCGGGGACACGGCTAACCATGATTAGATTGTACACTCTACAGAGGTTTGCGCACTTTTCCCCACAAGACTCGATCGCCTCCGTTGGATTTCTCGCACTACATGATGTTTGAGAAACGGATGACCGAGACACAGTCTTTTAGAAACATTAACTCTTTACTCCGGCAGACCATACCAAACCTACATCCATCTACCTGCTGATCCACCTCTTCAAGAGCTCATGTGACATACTCAACTATGCTAGAGCCCATAATAGCTTGTGGCTGCACACGGAAGTTTCTAGCATGAAAATATCTCAGTTCCCTTTGAGCCTGGGTGGCGGACCTTAGGATGATCACACGGGTACTCCGGGATGTCCTAGGACAACACTGGGTTCTCCAGGTGCCCGACAAGCAATCCACCCAAATGTGTATTAAAGTTGCGACCTTAAGTTTAACCATTAATTAACAATCTCACATCTGTCATGGATTCACTCACCCAAACCACGTCTACGAGCATAGCATAGCAATATAAGCAATACGTAGAAATAACTCCCAAGGTTTGAATATAACAGGGCAATAGGTTCTACCTCATCAACTACTTCCCAACCAAGAAGTTAATCACATCCTAATCATGCAATGTTTGAGGATTGAAACTAATGCATAAAAACTGGGTATGGATGGAGTATGATCAATGTGTTACTTGCCTTGCTGATGATCCGCAAAACCTATGGACTCGTAGTAGCACGCTTCACACTCCAGGAATTCTATCGCAAACAAACAATAGCATACATAAGCAATCAAGCAAATAAGCATGGGTAAAACTCAAATAAGAAGAATTGACCAGAAAGTTCAACTTAAGAACTCCGGTTTGCAAAAAGAATCAAATCAAACGGAGCAACGAAACTCGAACATCGAAAGAAACAAGATCTGTTTACTAATCTGGACTAAATTCAAATTTTACAGTACAAAAATCTTGTTCAAGTTGATTAAACAGAAAGAGGGTTTCGAGACGAAGATCTAGGCGCTTGAATCGCCTAATTCCGATAAACGAGCGAAAAGATAAACTAAATGAAAATCGGATCAGAAATCGCGATCGAAAATAATCCCAGAAAAATCCGAGAAAAAGAAAACTGACGAACAGGCTAATGAACGAACGTTCGTTGTCTTTAACTAACAAGCGAAAACCGCTCGTTAAAACAAATGTACGGACGAACATCCACTATATAAACTAAACCGAGAAAACCGGTGAACCGATCTATAAAAACGAAATTAGGGTTTCTAAAAAAACCGGATCGGTTTAAAAAAACTGAACGACGGCGAGGCGTATACCTCCAGTGAGGCTCCGGCGAGGCGGGGTGGGGCGGCTCCGGCGAGGTGGGGCTGCAGCGGCGGGGTGCACGAGCGGCGACGGCGCTGCAGGCGGGACGGGGCAGGCGGCGGGGTTCGTGGTGGTGGGGGGGGGGGTTCCGGTGGCGGGGTATTTAAGGAGGGGGGCTGCTTGGGGGAGGGGGCAAGCAGCGGGGGGAGGCGGAGTCCCGGGCGGACTCGGGATCGGGGCGGCGGCGGCCTCCCGGTCTCCTGGAGGGAGACGGCGGCGCGGGACTAGCGGGCCGGCTCGGCTGGGCTTCGGCCCAGTCGGGTGCTCAGAGATTTTCTTAAATAATTTCGCTGGAACTTAAATAAATCCTAGAAAATAAAATAAAAATATAAAAATACCAAAACAAATTTTCACCGTCTAAATAAAATATTCAGAACGAGATGAACATTTTTTTGGCCCTAAAATGCAATTTTGAAAAACATGCAATTTTTTCTAATGCAAATAAAATGGCAATAAAATCCGAATAAAATCAAATATTTGATTTTAATATATTTTCCTACGATATTTCAATTAGTTTGGAGAAGTCATATTATCTCCTGTCATATATTTTAATATGAAATATTTTCAGAGAGAAAAATAATTAAAACCAAATCCTCGTTTCAATATTTGATAAAATTAAAATATGAAAGCAATGAAAGCCCCAACTCTCTCCAAGGGTCCTTGAGTTGCTTAGGATTTTGAGGATCGCGAAATGAAATGCAGTAAAATATGATATGCATGGATGATCTATGTATAACATTCCAAATTAAAAATTTGGGATGTTACACCTTATTCCTCTCAGTTGTTGACGACATTAACAATGCGAGACGGGGAACAAACGAAGTATCCCTCAACATGCAATAAAGAGTCACGCCAAAGTCACTAATAGCGGAGAACAAACAAAAAGGTTATTGTAGGGTACGAAACCACCTCGAAGTTATCCTTTCTGATCTATCAATTCAAGAGTCCGTAGTAAATTAAGACGAAGCTATTCTTTCCGTTCGATCTATCCTAGAGTTCGTACTAGAATAACACCTTAAAACACAAATCAACCAAAACCCTAATGTCACCTAGATAATCCAATGTCACCTCCAGTATCTGTGGGTTTGATTATACGATATGCATCACACAATCTCAGATTCATCTATTCAATCAACACAAAGAACTTCAAGGAGTGCCCCAAAGTTTCTACCGGAGAGTCAAGACGAAAACGTGTGCCAACCTCTATGGATAAGTTAACAAGGTCACAGAACTCGCAAGTTGATCACCGAAACATACATCAAGTGGATCATTGAATATCCCATTGTTACCACAGAAAAGCACATGGACGACATACATCAAGTGTTCTCAAATCCTTAAAGACTCAATCCGATAAGATAACTTCGAAGGGAAAACTCAATTCATCACAAGGAGATAGAGGGGGAGAAACATCATAAGATCCAACTATAATAGCAAAGCTCGCGGTACATCAAGATCGTGCCATATCAAGAACACGAGAGAGAGAGAGAGAGATCAAACACATAACTACTAGTACATACCCTCAACCCCGAGGGTGAACTACTTCCTCCTCATCATGGAGAGCGTCGGCCACCGGTGATGGATTTCCCCCTCCGATAGGGTGCCAGAACGGGTCTAGATTGGTTTTCGGTGGCTAGGGAGGCTTGCGGCGGCGGAACTCCCGATATAGGTTATTTTCTAAAGGTTTCTGTATTTATTGGAATTTTTGGCGTAGGTCTCACATTAGGGGGTCTCCGAGTCATCCACGAGATAGGGGGACACGCCAGGTGGGTAGCACGCGCCCCCACCCTCGTGGATGGCTCGGGACTCTTTTGGCCCAACTCTTTTACTCTAGGGGCTTCTTTTGGTCCATAAAAAATCATCAAAACTTGGCACATCAATTGGACTCCGTTTGGTATTCATTTTCTCTAAAACTCAAAAACAAGGTAAAAACAGAAGCTGGCACTTGGCTCTAGGTTAATAGGTTAGTCCCAAAAATCATATAAAATAGCATATAAACGCATATAAAACATCCTAGATGGATAATATAATAGCATGGAAAAAACAAAAATTATAGATAGTTGGAGATGTATCAAGCATCCCCAAGCTTAATTCCTGCTCGTCCTTGAGTAGGTAAATGATAAAAACAGAATTTTTGATGAATGTTCAGATCCTGCTACCTAACATATTTTTCAATGTAATTTTCTTTATTGTGGCAAGAATGCTCAGATCCGAAAGATTCAAGACAAAAGTTTAATCTTGACATAAAAATAATAATACTTCAAGCATACTAACCAAGCAATTATGTCTTCTCAAAATAACATAGCCAAAGAAAGTTGATCCCTACAAAATCATATAGTTTGGCTATGCTTCATTTTCGTCACACAAAATGCTCCCATCATGCACAACCCCGATGACAAGCCAAGCAATTGTTTCATACTTTAGCACTCCCAAACTTTTTCAAGTTTCATGCTATATATGAGTGCGAGCCATGGACATAGCACTATACGTGGAATAGAATGGTGGTTGTGGAGAAGACAAAAAGAGGAAGATTGTCTCACATCAACTAGGCGTATCAATGGGCTATGGAGATGCCCATCAATAGATATCAATGTGAGTGAGTAGGTATTTCCATGCAACGGATACACGAGCTATAAGTGTATGAAAGCTCAACAAAACAAACTAAGTGGGTGTGCATCCAACTTGCTTGCTCACGAAGACCTAGGGAAATTTGAGGAAGCCCATCATTGGAATATACAAGCCGAGTTATATGAAAGTGAAAACATAAGACACTCCCTATCATGAAGATCATGGTGCTACTTTGAAGCACAAGTGTGGAAAAGGATAGTAACATTGCCCCTTCTCTCTTTTTCTCTTTTTTTGTTCGGGCCTTCTCTTTTTTATGGCCTCTTTTTTTTTGTCCGGAGCCTCATCCCGACTTGTGGGGGAATCATAGTCTCCATCATCCTTTCCTCACATTGGACAATGCTCTAATAATGAAGATCATCACACTTATGAAAAATTATGAATGGTGGCCATGCCACAAATACGATGTCAACTACATGATCATGCAAAGCAAGATGACTATGATGAAGCGTGTCATAATAAATGGAACAGTGGAAAGTTGCATGGCAATATATCTCGGAATGGCTATGGAAATGCCATAATAGATAGGCATGGTGGCTGTTTTGAGGAAGGTAAATGATGGGTTTATGGTACCGCTGAAAGTTGCATGACACAAGAGAGGCTAGCAATGGTGGAAGGGTGAGAATGCGTATAATCCATGGACTCAACATTAGTCATAAAGAACTCACATACTTATTGCAAAAATCTGCAAGTCATCAAAACCAACTACTGCATGCATTCTCCTAGGGGGATATATTGGTAGGAGAAGACCATCGCTCGTCCCCGACCGGCACTCATAAGGAAGGCAATCAAAGAACACCTCATGCTTCAAATTTGTCACACAACAGTTACAATATGTGCATGCTACGGGCCTTGCAAACCTCAACAAAAGTATTTCCCAATTTCACAATTACTAAACTAGCATGACTCTAATATCACCATCTTTATATCTCAAAACAATTATCAAGTATCAAAGTTCTCATCGTATTTAATGCACTCTATATGAAAGATTTTATTATATCCCTCTTGGTTGCCTATCATATTAGGACTAAATTCATAACCAAAGAAAATTACCATGCTGTTCTAAAGACTCTCAAAATAATATAAGTGAAGCATGAGAGTTCATTAATTTCTTAAAAATAAAACCACCGTCGTTCTCTAAAAGATATAAGTGAAGCACTAGAGCAAACGACAAACTACTCCGAAAGATATAGGTGAAGATTAATGAGTAGTCCAATAATTATGCAACTACGTGAAGACTCTCTAATATTTAAGAATTTCAGATCTTGGTATATTACTCAAACAGCAAGCAAAACAAAATAAAATAAAATGACGCTCCAAGCAAAACACATATCATGTGGTGAATAAAAATATAGCTCCAAGTAAAGTTACCAATGAACAAAGACAAAAGAGGGGATGCCATCCGGGGCATCCCCAATCTTAGGATTTTGGTTGTCCTTGAATATTACCTTGGGGTGCCTTGGGCATCCCCAAGCTTAGCCTCTTGCAACTCCTTATTCAATAGTCCGTCGAATCTTTACCCAAAACTTGAAAACTTCACAACATAAAACTTAACAGAAAACTCATAGGCTCCGTTAGTACAAGAAAATAAATCACCACATAGGTATTGTTGTGAACTCATTCTAAATTCATATTGGTGTAATATCTACTGTACTACAACTTCTCTATGGTTCATACACTCCGATAGTACTCATAGATTCATCAAAATAAGCAAACAAGACATAGAAAACAGAATCTGTCAAAAACAGAACAGTCTATAGTAATCTGGAGGTTTCGAATACTTCTGTAACTCCAAAAATTCTGGAAACTTAGGAAGACCAGGATAAAAAGTATATTGATGTACTGCAGTTGGAATTGGTATTTTATCGCGCTCTAGTAAAAAAACGATAATTATTTTCATGAGCGCATACTTTCTTTTTTTTCAGCAAGATGAAACAACAGTCACCCAAGAAGATCCTAAAGGCTTTACTTGGCACAAACACTAATTAAAACATAAAAAACACTATCATAACAGAGGATAGATAAATTATTTACTACTAAATAGGACTAAATAAGCAAAGAACAAAAATAAAGTTGGGTTGCCTCCCGACAAGCGCTATAGTTTAATGCCCCTAGCTAGGCATGATGATTTCAATGATGCTCACATAAAAGATAAGAATTGAAACATAAAAAGAGCATCATGAAGAATATGACTAGCACATTTAAGTCTAACCCACTTCCTATGCATAGGTATTTTGTGAGAAAACAAATTATGGGAACAATAATCAACTAGCATAGGAAGGCAAAACAAGCATAACTTCAAGATTTTCAACACATAAAGAGGAAACTTGATATTATTGCAATTCCTACAAGCATATATTCCTCCCTCATAATAATTTTCAGTATCATCATGAATGAATTCAACAATATAACCATCACATAAAGCATTCTTTTCATGGTCTACAAGCATAGAAAATTTATTACTCTCCACATAAGAAAATTTCTTCTCATGAATAGTAGAGGGAGTAAACTCAACAAAATAACTATCATGTGAGGCATAATACAATTGAAAATTAAAATCATGCTGACAAGTTTCATGGTTATCATTATTCTTTGTAGCATACATGTCATCACAATAATCATCATAGATAGCAACTTTGTTCCCATAATCAATTGAAACCTCTTCCAAGATAGTGGAATCATTACTAAATAAAGTCATGACCTCTCCAAATCCACTTTTATAATTATCAAAAAAGATTCAACATCCTCCAAAATAGTGGGATCATTACTTCCTAAAGTTGACACTCTTCCAAACCCACTTTCGTCAATATAATCATCATAAATAGGAGGCATGCTATCATCATAATAAATTTGCTCATCAAAACTTGGGAGACAAAAAAATATCATCTTCATCAAACATAGCATCCCCAAGCTTCTGGCTTTGCATATCATTAGCATCATGGATATTCAAGGAATTCATACTGACGATATTACAATCATGCTCATCATTCAAAGATTTATTGCCAAACATTTTAATGCATTTTCTTCTAGCATTTTGGCACAATTATAGGAATCCTTATTTTCACAAAAGATATTAAAAAAGATGAAGCATATGAGGCAACCTTAGTTCCATTTTTTGTAGTTTTCTTTTATAGACTAAACTAGTGAAAAAACAAGAAACAAAAAGATTCGATTGCAAGATCTAAACATATACCTTTAAGCATTAACCCCCCCCCGGCAAGGACGCCATAAAAGAGCTTGATGTCTACTACACAACCTTCTTCTTGTAGACGTTGTTGGGCCTCCAAGTGAAGAGTTTTGTAGGACAGTAGAAAATATCCCTCAAGTGGATGACCTAAGGTTTATCAATCTGTGGGAGGCGTAGGATGAATATGGTCTCTCCCAAACAACCCTGCAACCAAATAACAAAGAGTCGCTTGTGTCCCCAACACACCCAATACAATGGTAAATTGTATAGGTGCACTAGTTCGGCAAAGATATGGTCATAAAAGTGCAATATGGATGGTAGATATAGGTTTTTGTAATCTGAAAATATAAAAACAGCAAGGTAACTAATGATAAAAGTGAGCAAAAACGGTATTGAAATGCATTGAAACAAGGCCTATGGTTCATATTTTCACTAGTGCAAGTTCTCTCAACAATAATAACATAATTGGATCATATAAGTATCCCTCAACATGCAACAAAGAGTCACTCCAAAGTAGCTAATATCAGAGAACAAACGAAAATATTATTGTAGGGTAAGAAACCACCTCAAAGTTATCCTTTCTGATCGATCTATTCAAGAGTCCCTAGTCAAATAACACGAAGCTATTCTTTAAGTTCGATCTATCCTAGAGTTCGTCCTAGAATAACACCTTAAGACACAAATCGACCAAAACCCTAATGTCACCTAGATACTCCAATGCCACCTAAAGTATCCGTGGGTATGATTATACGATATGCATCACACAATCATAGATTCATATATTCAACCAACACAAAGAACTTCAAAGAGTTCCCCAAAGTTTCTACCGGAGAGTCAAGACGGAAGTGTGTGCCAACCCCTATGCATAAGTTCACAAGGTCACGGTACTCGCAAGTTGATCACCAAAACATACATCAAGTGGATCACGTGAATATTCCATTGTTACCACAGATAAGCACATGCAAGACATACATCAAGTGTTCTCAAATACTTAAAAGACTCAATCCAATAAGATAACTTCAAAGGGAAAACTCAATTCATCACAAGGAGATAGAGGGGGAGAAACATCATAAGATCCAACTATAATAGCAAAGCTCGCGGTACAACAAGATTGCACCATATCACAACATGGGAGAGAGAGAGATGAAACACATAGCTACTAGTACATACCCTCAGCCCCGAGGGTGAACTACTCCCCCCTCGTCATGGAGAGTGCCGGGATGATGAAGATGGCCACCGATGATGGATATCCCCCTCCGGCAGGGTGCCGGAATGGGTCTAGATTGGTTTTCGATGGCTATGGAGGCTTGCGGCGGAGGAACTCCCGATCTAGGTTATTTTCTGTGTTTATAGGATTTTTTGGCGTAGGTCTCACGTCAGGGGGGTCTCTGAGTCGTCCACGAGATAGGGGGACGTGCCCAGGGGGGTAGGGCACGGCCCCAACCACGTGGATGGCTCGAGACTCTTCTGGCCCAATTCTTTTACTCTGGGGGCTTCTTTTGGTCCATCAAAAATCATCAAAAATTGGCACGTCAATTGGACTCTGTTTGGTATTCATTTGCTTTAAAACTCAAAAACAAGGAAAAAAAAGAAACTTGCACTAGGCTCTAGGTTAATAGGTTAGTATAATACATCCTAGATGGATAATATAATAGCATGGAACAATCAAAAATTATAGATACGTTGGAGACGTACCAAAGATGCGCCAGTCTAGTCGCAGGCCGAGGGGAGTATGAGGATTGACTGGTTCGGGTGCAGGTGCGTGTTGGGGCTGACGTCGCTGGAGAATAACAGGACGTGTGGGGGAATAGAGGGAGGGACTAGCCAATGTTTGAGGGTACGGTAGGGTGGTGGAGGCACAGCCAACCGTGGGAGGTGGGAGTAGGCAGAACCGACGGGGTGGTTTGGCTTGGGCGGCTGGAAGTAGAAGACAAAAGATAGAAGATACACGACAGATGTTGTATGTCAATCCAACGGCTCGTAGGCAGAATCCTTTGTTGACTAGTAATTAAGTGGACACCACCCTGGACGAGCTTTTTCCCTATGGGTCCCAAATGTCAGAATCAAGATCTATCACGGTCATGCAGCCTTTGATATGAAAATTTACAGCCCATTTAGTGTGCTAGTTCCAAATATGTTTGTGGGTGCTGGTGGGGGCTAATCACTTGGGTTCTGTAATGCACAGTGAGCTCAAGCAGCCGGTGAGAGTGATGTTATTTCCCTAAACAAATGGCAAGCCTTTTGCCCCTTTCAAAGAAAATATGACAGTCACAGCCGAGTTGAAAAGGGCAACAACATCTAACTCCTACTTAGAAACTGTACGAAAGCACGAGGGTTAATTGTTCATCTGGTTTAGACAAAACCCAGATTGAAAAGGGTTACAACATTTAACTCCATCACTATTTTCAGCAGCCACGGTCAAATGGACTGGTCAAATCCATAGAATGAATATCCTGGGTCATAAAATTTACTCGATTATGACCGCATGATGTTGTAAATAGAAGCCCGACACGTTTGGAAGCCCTTTTGTCTACCTGAAACACCTTTTTTTGCTCCTCGACATACCCATCCGTCAAAACCATGCTGCTGATAAACTTAAGCCTGATGGACAATAGTAACATTGCATTCAGCAGGAAGAATGTGACAAATTTAGTGTTTGCATGGTTGGCTACATATCATTCCAGCGTTACTGTCTTCAATCGAATGTCATGACAAGTGAGAAAATCCTGGTGCTTACGAATCCACTGATTGGTTATAACTTTATTACCCCGTCATGTTGCCTAAATAGACACGGAGATTGAAAATAGTTAAGGTCTAAGAAAAGAGTGTCGAAAGAGCAACAGCTAAATGGATAATTCTAGTACACTATATGCGGGCTTCCAATGTGCGTGAAATTATCACCTTTATATACAACTTCCCCAGACATGGAAATCATTGCAGAAAGCCAATAATCTTTTTCAGATCAAAACTATTCAATTGGATATATAAGATCTTGACAGAATCCAACACCATTGATATGCTATCCATGGATAATCTCTTAATTGAGCATAGAAAATAATATTAGTACAAAATGTGTACTCCAAGATGATATAGAACTTATGCGCAGAAATTTAAAATGCGGCACATGATTACAAGTGTAGATGATAATATACAGTACCTGAAGAACTGTGGAGCGAAACACCATCTTGAAATGATCACAGAGAACGGGTATTACACCTACGGTCTCCAGTTTAGGTGCAGAGACGACAATTATTTGCGACGGTGAATAACTAGAATCAAGGATCAACCTTTGAAGTGAAGGGGAATCTTCGATGACTAGCTGCCTTCTGTCTAAATAAATTCCAATTCTTACTAGGTTAGGAGTCTTTATTTGGAGACAACCAATTCTAACTGTGAAAACAAGCACCAAGCACTCCAAGGCAGGGCAACTGGAGTGGATGATGCTTGCAATGAGGCCTCCGATGTATGAACCCGCAAAAGTGAAAGTTTTTTGAGAAATGGGAGTCGAAGGTTTAGTACCAGATTGTCTGGTAGGTAGCACAGCGCAAAGGTGGCGGTGTGGAGGGTGGAGGAAAACTGCGAGATGGACATCGGTGCTGAGGGCACAAGAACATGGCGTTCGGTATCCAGTAGGTGATTTCCTGGGGAATTGTAGAACTCAAGTAGTTTTAGTTCTATGAATTCAGGGGATTTCAGCCAGGCGTCCACAGTGCAGGGCATGCTATGCTTGCTCAAGTAGCATGACAGGATGTAGAGGCTTTGAACGGAGCCCTGTGTAACACCCTCGATGCGACTATAGCTCCCACGTGTCGAGGCACGACTTAGAGACATAATCGCATAGAAGGCATATGTCGCAAGTTAGGCAATCTTCACAACATCCCATGTAATATGAACAACAAAGGGGAGATAACATAGTTGGCTTACACTCGCCACGTCAATCAAGAACATAAATAACATTACATCATCCAAACACTCATGGCCCAACTACGACGCCAAAATAAAAGAGAACCCAACATGCGACACCATCCCAATCACCCCCAACTGGGCACCACTACTGATCATCGGGAAAGGAAACATAGTAACGTTGAGAGTCTTTGTCGAACTCCCACTTGAGCTCATACGCGTCACCTGGAGCGGAATCATCAGGCCCTGCATCTGGTGTAATAGTAATCTGTGAGCCACAGGGACTCAGCAATCTCGCACCCTCGCGATCAAGACTATTTAAGCTTATAGGTAAGGCAAGGTAAAATATGAGTGGAGCTGCAGCAAGCGACTAGCAAGTATGGTGGCTAACTTATTCGCAAAGGAGAGCGAGAAGAGGAGGCAAAGCGCGAGCGAGAAACTAGAGAGCAACCTGCGCAAACATTACTCCAACACCGTGTCCACTTCCCGGACTCCGCCGAGAAGAGGCCATCACGGTAACACACTCAGTTAATTCATTTTAATTAAATTAAGGTTCAAGTTATCTACAACCGGACATTAACAAATTCCCATCTGCCCATAACCGCGGGCACGGCTTTCGAAAGTTCAAATCCCTGCAGGGGAGTCCCAACTTAGCCCATGACAAGCTCTCACGGTCAACGAAGGAATAGACCTCCTCCCAAGACGTTCCGATCAGACTCGGTATCTCGGTAATTCAAGACACTTCGACAGGTTAAAACAAGACCAGCAACACCGCCCGAATGTGCCGACAAATCCCGATAGGAGCTGCACATATCTCTTTCTCAGGGCACACTCAGATGAGCCAGACGTCGGGTAGGCCAGCCCAGAGTTGCCCCTGGTAGCCCCGGACATCGCTCGGTTGGACCAACACTCAGAGGAGCACTGGCCCGGGGGGGGGGTAAAATAAGATGACCCTTGAGTCTGCAGAACCCAAGGGAAAGAAAAGGCTAGGTGGCGAATGGTAAAACCAATGTTGGGCATTGCTGGAAAAGCTTTAATCAAGGCGAAATATCAAGGGGTTCCCATTATAACCCAACCGCGTAAGGAACGCAAAATCCGGGAACATAACACCGATATGACGGAAACTAGGGCGGCAAGAGTGGAACAAAACACTAGGCGAGAGGCCGAGCCTTCCACCCTTTACCAAGTATATAGATGCATTAAGATAACATGGCAATATAATGATATCCCAACAAGTAAATAAAAGATGTTCCAACAAGGAACGGGCTCCAATCTTCACCTGCAACTAGCAACGCTATAAGAGGGGCTGAGCGAAGCGGTAACATAGCCAATCAACGGTTTGCTAGGACAAGGTGGGTTAGAGGTTTGACATGGCAATTTGGGAGGCTTGCAAGCAAGTGGTAGGCATCGTAGCATTGGCATAGCAAAAGAGCGAGCAAACTAGCATAGCAAAGATAGTAGTGATTTCGAGGGTATGATCATCTTGCCTGCACAGTTGTCAGAGTTGACTGGATCCTCGAAAGCAAACTCAACGGGCTCCTCGTTAGCGAACTCGTCTCCCGGCTCTACCCAAACAAGACAAACAAGCAACAAGGATACAATCAACCACGTGCAAGAACAAGCAATATGATGAAATGATGATATGCTATGCGGGATGCGATGCGGGATGCCAAATGCAAGATATGACAGGAAATGCATGAACCTGGCCTCAACTTGGAAATCCAAGTGTGCCACTGGAAAGATGAGATGAAATCGCTTGAAAACGATATAAAGAACGCCGGAATCGGAGTTACGGTTTGGAAATGGCAAGCGATTCAAAAATGACACCGGTCTGCGATTTACAGCAAGTAGGCCTCTAAATGCAATGAAATGAACATGCTACAGCACCCAAACATGACAACAAAATACATGGCAGGGATGCACACAAGATTCTTAACAAAAGTCTAGCACTGAGCTACGGCCAAATCATCCATTAACAGGTTCAAACAAGCATGGCAAAAATGCAAATGGCAAACAGATCTCAGACTTAGTGAAATCAACACTTGTCTGGAATTTCAGATCAGGTAGCCCTCTTCGGAGCAATAAAACTACATGCTATAGGACCTGAACATGGGAAAGTAAAGCATGGCATGGAGCTACTCAAAGAGCTTAACAAAAGTCCCTTAGTGACCTTGAGCCAAAAGGGATCAGAAAATACAATTGCAAGCATGTGAACATAGCAAAAACATAATCAGTTTCAGACTTAGTGAAAAACTGACACATGCTGAAATATAACTCAAGTAGGCATGTTTACGAGCTCGATGCACTCACTACAGGTGCAAGTCATGGCAAGACAAGCATACATCCATCAAGAAGGCACAAAATGCAAGCTAGACATGGCAAGAACAATAGCATAGCATGCACGGACCAACTACAACATCACCGGCAAAATTGCAAACAAGTTGACAATCTGCCCAGATTCACAAAGTAGCAAAAGTAGAGCTCGATTGACTCAAGCTAGGGTGCTCCATAATTGCAAACAAAGACATGGATGGATAGAGCACTACAATATTAACAAAACTCCCTTACTGATTATTCTCAAAAGAGGCACGGATCACTAGGAAACAACACGAACATATGGCATCATGAGATAAACAGCTCCAGGACTTAGTGAAATCACTAAGTCCCTGAAAACAGAGTTAGCAAGTGCACCACTTTGCAAGCTTGCACAAGTCACCACACACATCCTAAAAATACATGGGTTGCACCTCTAGAAAGATGACAAAATCCTTAACAAAACACATGTAGAACTCACGGGCATATCATGCACACAATAATCATGGCAAAAATGACAAAAGTGCTAAACGGAGTAGCAGATCTGACAATTAACTCAAGTAGCCCTCTTCTAACAGCATTTCGGGCATCGAAATGAACTCAAATGAAAAATGATGCAATGGAATGAAATGATGTACTCTCTGAGATGAACATTTTGATATGCTATATGCATGAATCGGAGCTACGGATGCAAAGTTACGGGGCCTCGAACAGGAGCATATGGATCAAGAATTTCGGGACTTAGACGAAATTTACCCCTAGGGTTTACTGTTCACCGAAACAGGATCTGGCGAAAACACTGTTCACGGCGGCAGATCCGGCGCTCGCCGTCGACGAGGACTCGCCGGAGAGGAGGGAGGGCCGGCCGGAGCGGTGGCGCTCGCCGGAGTGCTCCGCGGGGGCCGGAGCGGGCGGCTACGGCGGTTGGCGGCGAGCGGCGAAGGCGGCGGCGGCCTGGCGCGTCGGGGCGGCTCGGTCGGCGGCCGGGCCGGGCGGCAGGCGGCGGCCGGCGTCGGGCGAGGAGGCGGGGCGGCGCTGCGAGCGGCGGAGGCGGCGGGGCGAGCCGGGTCGCGGGCGGCGGGGCGCGGGCCCGAGTGGCGGCGGAGAGGGCCCACGATGGGCCGCGGCGGGCCGACGGAGGAGGCGGCGATGTGGGGCGCCGGGTTGCCACGTGGCGGGCGGCGAGTGGCTGGCGGCGGCGGCGCACAGGTCGGACACGTCCGACTTGGCGCGGACGTTGTCCGGCGGCGCGAGGAGGAGCGGATCTAGGGTTTCGGGGAGGGGGATCCGAGATATTTCGAGGGGGGCCTATTTATAGGCATGGGTGGAGCTAGGAGAGTCCAAATGAGGTGCGGTTTTCGGCCACGCGATCGTGATCGAACGCTCTAGATGATGGAGCAGAGTTTGGTGGGTTTTGGGCCAAATTGGAGGGGTGTTGGGCTGCAACACACACGAGGCCTTTTCGGTCCCACGGTTAACCGTTGGAGTATCAACCGAAGTCCAAATGGTACGAAACTTGACAGGCGGTTTACCGGTAGTAAACCAAGGCCGCTTGGCAAGTATCGGTCCAATCCGGAAATGTTTAATCCCCACACATGAAAGAAAGCTAGAAATGGCCACCGGAGGAGAACGAAGCGCCGGAATGCAAAACGGACAACGGGGAAAATGCTCGAATGCATGAGACGAACACGTATGCAAATGCAATGCACATGATGACATGATATGAGATGCATGACAATGACAACAACACACGGAGACAAAACCCGAACCCGAGGAAATAAATATAACTTAACGCCGGAAACGGCAAGAGTTGGAGTACAAATAGGGAAAGTTACATCCGGGGTGTTACAACACTCCACCACTACGAAAGGATCTCGTCCCGAGATCTAGGACTGAAAGAACGCCGGGTACTCAGAACGGAGGTGATCCTCGCGTTCCCAGGTAGCTTCACGGTCGGAATGGTGTGACCACTTGACTTTGAGAAATTTGATTGACTTGTTGCGAGTCTTGCGTTCAGTCTCTTCAAGAATAGCAACTGGGTGCTCACGATAAGAGAGATCTTCTTGGAGCTCAATGTCCTCGAAGTTGACGGTGCGGTCAGGAGTCTTGAAGCACTTTCGAAGCTGAGAAACATGGAACACGTCATGAACATTTGCAAAGTTTGAAGGAAGCTCGAGTTGATAGGCGAGGTCGCCTCTCTTGCTGACAATCTTGAAAGGTCCCACGTATCTAGGGGCAAGCTTCCCTTTGATACCGAAGCGACGAGTACCTTTCATAGGAGAGACGCGGAGGTAAACATGATCTCCGATCTCGAAAGCCAAATCACGGTGCTTACTATCATAGTAGCTCTTCTGGCGGGATTGGGCTGCTTTGAGGTTATCACGAATGACTTTGCACATTTCTTCTGCCTCTGTGATTAAGTCATTACCCAAAAGCTGACGTTCACCGGTTTCAGACCAGTTGAGAGGGGTACGGCACTTCCTGCCATACAGAATTTCAAAAGGGGCCTTGCCCGAACTTGCTTGAAAACTGTTGTTGTAGGAGAATTCAGCATAAGGAAGACAATCCTCCCACTTCATGCCGAAGGAGATCACACAAGCCCTGAGCATATCTTCAAGAATCTGGTTGACACGCTCGACTTGACCGCTTGTTTGAGGATGGAAAGTTGTGCTGAAGCGGATGTTAGTGCCCATGGCCTTCTGAAAAGAATCCCAAAACTTCGAGGTAAAGATGCTGCCACGGTCTGAAGAGATCACTTGAGGAATACCGTGCAGAGAGACAATTCGAGAGGTATAGAGTTCCGCCAATTGAGCTGCAGTGATCGACTCTTTGATAGGCAGAAAATGAGCCACTTTGGTGAGTTTGTCGATGACAACGAATATAGCATCATTGCCACGCTTGGACTTTGGAAACCCAGTCACGAAGTCCATTTCAATGTGGTCAAACTTCCATTCTGGAATGGCAAGAGGTTGGAGGAGACCTGCTGGCCTTTGGTGTTCTGCCTTCACTCTTCTGCAGACATCACATTCATTCACGAATTGAGCGATCTCGCGCTTCATTCGAGTCCACCAATAAGCTTGCTTAAGGTCCTGATACATCTTCGTGCTCCCAGGGTGGATGGAGAGGAGAGAATTGTGAGCCTCGTTCATGATCACTTTACGGAGGTCACCTTTGGGTACCACAATACGATCCTCGAAGAAAAGAGTGTCCTTGTCATCAAGGCGGTAGCACTTGTACTTGGGCTGACTCTTGGCAATCCCAATCTTCACCTTTTTCACCATAGCATCAAGTAGCTGGGCTTGGCGAATCTGGTCTTCTAAGGTAGGAGAGACTTGAAGGTTGGCGAGGAAACCTTGAGGAACAACTTGCAGATTAAGTTTGCGGAAAGCTTCACAAAGCTCGGGTTGATAAGGCTTGAGAATCAGACTGTTGCAGTAAGCTTTCTGCTCAATGCGTCAGCAATCACATTGGCCTTGCCTGGAGTATACTCAATACTCGGATTATACTCTTGAATCATTTCGACCCATCGAGTTTGCCTGAGGTTGAGATTAGGCTGAGTGAAGATGTACTTGAGACTCTTGTGATCAGTGAAAATGTCCACTTTTCTTCCCAATAGAAGATGTCTCCAAGTCAAAAGAGCATGCACAACTGCCGCCAACTCGAGATCATGAGTGGGGTAGTTCTTCTCATTAGGCTTCAACTGGCGAGAAGTATAAGCAACAACTTTCTTCTCTTGCATCAATACTGCACCAAGACCTTGGAGAGAGGCATCACAAAAGACCTCGTACGGCTTGGATTCATCCGGCGGAGTTAGAACTGGAGCAGTGATCAATTTCTCTTTCAAAGTGTTGAAAGCAATATCACACTCCGGAGACCAAACGTACTTGACGTGCTTCTGAAGAAGATTAGAGAGAGGCTTCGCGATCTTAGAAAAGTTTTCAACGAATCTTCGGCAATAGCTTGCGAGACCGAGGAAGCTACGGAGTTGCTTCACATTCTGAGGAGGTTCCCAATTCACAATTGCAGACACCTTCTCAGGATTCACGGCAATGCCCTTGGCAGAGATGATATGACCAAGATAAAGAACCTCATCGAGCCAAAATTCACACTTGGAGAACTTGGCGTAGAACTGATGTTCTCTGAGCTTATCAAGAACCAAACGCAAGTGCTTGGCATGATCTTCCTTGTTCTTCGAGAAAACCAGAATGTCGTCGAGATAGACCAAAACGAAGTCATTGGTGTAGGCGTTGAAGATGAAGTTCATCATGCGAGAGAACGTCGGAGGAGCGTTGGCGAGGCCAAAAGACATGACAGTGTATTCATATGAACCAAAGCTTGTTCTGAATGCTGTCTTGGGAATATCTTCTTCACGAATGCGAATCTGGTGATAACCCATACGGAGATCAAGCTTGGAGAATACTTGGGCACCTTTGAGTTGTTCGAACAGCTCATTGATGTTGGGAAGTGGGTATTTGTTCTTGATGGTCTTCTTGTTCACTGGACGGTAATCAACACAAAGTCGGTCCGTTCCATCCTTCTTCTTCACAAAAAGAACACCACAACCCCACGGAGAAGAACTAGGCCGGATGAGACCCATTTTCTCTTGAATATCGAGTTGCTTCTTCAGCTCCTTCAACTCTTCAGGTCCGAGCTTGTAAGGACGTTTGCACACAGGTTCCGTGCCAGGCTCAAGATCAATAACGAATTCAACTGGCCGGTGCGGAGGCATTCCTGGAAGCTCTTCTAGAAAGACGTCTTGGTATTTGCAAACGACTGGAATTTGAGAGATGGCATCCAATTCACCCTTCTCATTGAGAGAAAACAGACAGATAGTATCATCACGAGCGGCAAAGACAATTACATCCTCAGACGAATGAGTCAATTGAATCTGCCTGGCTGCACAATCAAGATGTGCCTTGTGCTTAGAAAGCCAATCCATTCCGAGAATAAGATCAATATCCGAGTTACCAAGAACCACCGGAGAAGAGAGAAACTTGTAATCGCCCAATGTGATAGAAACATCTGGGGCAATAGCGCTTGCATTCATGAATTTACCCGGAGAAACAACAGATAACTGTCTAGGCAAATCTTGCAAAGGAAACTCATGCTTAGAAACAAATGGCCTCGAGATGAAACAATGTGATGCACCCGTGTCAAAAAAGAACTTTTGTAGGAATATCATTAACAGGAAGGTTACCCATGATGACATCTGACGAGTCCTCTGCCTGAGCTGCATTCATCAAGTTGACCTTGGCGGACTTGGGGTTATGCTTGACCACAGTTGTACTTGCCGATCTGATAGGAGGAGGAGGAGGAAGACGCCTCTGGTTGAAACACTTGTTGGCATAGTGACCCTTCTGTTGGCACTTGTTGCACATGACCTCTGAAAGCGGACGGTGGTACGGAGCACTCGATCTTGGAGCTTGAGACGAAGTCTTGTTCTGAAAGCCAGGGTTGGGTGGGTGGGAAGAACCACTGCCACCTTTGCTCTTCTGCTGATACGGCTGACGGAACGGAGGAGGAGGATGCCAATACTTCTGCTGCTTGGCCACTTGAGTAGAGGAAGAAGGAGTAACATCTCTGACTCGCTTCTTGGAAGCATCACACCTCAACTGAGCAGCCTCTTGCTTCAGTGCCATGTTGTAGAACTCATCGTATCTCAAGGGCTCGAAGAGAACAAGAGCTAGCTGGATTTCTTCTCTGAGACCACCCCTGAACTGATATATCATGCTCTTCTCATCAGGACGTCCTGCTTGGCAAAGCGGGCGAGCTTCTGAAACAACTTGTTGTAGTCATAGACAGACAAAGAGCCTTGCTTCAGATTGCGGAATTCCTCACGCTTGCTTTCAACCACGCTCTGGGGAATATGATGAGCTCGGAAATCTCGACGGAAATCATCCCAAGTGATAACACGTAGACCTCTGGAGTCCTTGTACTGCTGGAACCATTCTGCAGCTTGATCTTTGAGTTGGAAGGAAGCGAACTTAACAAAGTCCTCAGGCCTGACGTTACTGCACTCGAAATGCTTGCACAGATCCACAAGCCAATCGTCAGCATCGGTTGCCTCAACACAATTGCTGAAAGTCTTTGGCCCGTTAGCAAGGAACTGGTTGAGTGTAGCAAAGTGATTCTGATTGCTGCCTTGATTCCCTTGGTTGCGCTCTTGAAGAATTTGCATGATCAACTGTGTGTTTGCATTGGTTGCGGCCATCACAGCTTGCCATGCCTCTGGAGGAGGTGGAGGTGGTGGCGGATCAGGATTCGGAGTCGTGCGCGTTGGAGGAGCCATCCTGAAGAGGTTGACCACCATTAGCACATTGACAGATAAGTATTGAAGCTGAATCCAACGGAATGAAAATTGCAACATATAGTCTTCACATCCGAACAAAATGAACGAATGCATTCCTCTTGAAATGGTCACATATCCATAAATTGAGAAGCCACGTAGAATTAAGGTAGAGAAATAAATCAACAAGGTACGGATCAAGAACGAATAATCGGTAAGCAATCCCAATCTCAAACCAATATCTGTGGAAGAAAAACTAGAGCTACTAGAATTCCCACCTATGAAACTCCCGAACCTTTCCGGTTATGCAATCAGGTGTTGGGGATACAGGGGAAGCATAATATCTCACCCAAACTAGCAAATCCTACATCCAGCTGTATCCATCCTTCAACACATAACCAAGAAACCTTCGGAAACCATCTACCTCAACCTTCGAAAAGCATCCGTTATACAAGTTATGGCGATACTCCCGAACTCCCGCCCCAGTACTGGGTGGCGTCGAGGTTATCTCACCAACGAACTGCATAAAAGAGATTTTCGATGTCGGCGTACTAAACTCAGGTATTCCAGAACTGCAACGATAAAATTATGATGACAACACCTCAGAGCTCAACTCCCCGGGACACTTCCACTAAACCCCTGACAGGAGGCACCAAGTCAATGTTCTCATCATAAAACCATCGGAACGATTCCAAGATACCCGCGTGATCCTAAAAAAATTTAGTGAAATTTGAGAAGAGAAGAGTCAAAACTCTACGTCAGGATGCCTTACCAGAGCGATGAGGAGACTGGGAAGTAAAAAGAATTCCTAAACTCTCCGATATATAATTCCTAAAGACTCAAAACATTTTTCTAGACACAACTCGGCCGCTAAAAACGATCAAGCAATGGGGCTCCTAAGGTCGGGGAAGGCTCTGATTACCAACTTGTAACACCCTCGATGCGACTATAGCTCCCACGTGTCGAGGCACGACTTAGAGACATAATCGCATTGAAGGCATATGTCGCAAGTTAGGCAATCTTCACAACATCCCATGTAATATGAACAACAAAGGGGAGATAACATAGTTGGCTTACACTCGCCACGTCAATCAAGTACATAAATAACATTACATCATCCAAACACTCATGGCCCGACTACGGCGCCAAAATAAAAGAGAACCCAACATGCGACACGGTCCCAATCACCCCCAACTGGGCACCACTACTGATCATCGGGAAAGGAAACATAGTAACGTTGAGAGTCTTCGTCGAACTCCCACTTGAGCTCATACGCGTCACCTGGAGCGGAATCATCAGGCCCTGCATCTGGTGTAATAGTAATCTGTGAGCCACAGGGACTCAGCAATCTCGCACCCTCGCAATCAAGACTATTTAAGCTTATAGGTAAGGCAAGGTAAATATGAGTGGAGCTGCAGCAAGCGACTAGCAAGTATGGTGGCTAACTTATTCGCAAAGGAGAGCGAGAAGAGGAGGCAAAGCGCGAGCGAGAAACTAGAGAGCAACCTGCGCAAACATTACTCCAACACCGTGTCCACTTCCCGGACTCCGCCGAGAAGAGGCCATCACGGTAACACACTCAGTTGATTCATTTTAATTAAATTAAGGTTCAAGTTATCTACAACCGGACATTAACAAATTCCCATCTGCCCATAACCGCGGGCACGGCTTTCGAAAGTTCAAATCCCTGCAGGGGAGTCCCAACTTAGCCCATGACAAGCTCTCACGGTCAACGAAGGAATAGACCTCCTCCCAAGACGTTCCGATCAGACTCGGTATCTCGGTAATTCAAGACACTTCGACAGGTTAAAACAAGACCAGCAACACCGCCCGAATGTGCCGACAAATCCCGATAGGAGCTGCACATATCTCTTTCTCAGGGCACACTCAGATGAGCCAGACGTCGGGTAGGCCAGCCCAGAGTTGCCCCTGGTAGCCCCGGACATCGCTCGGTTGGACCAACACTCAGAGGAGCACTGGCCCGGGGGGGGGTAAAATAAGATGACCCTTGAGTCTGCAGAACCCAAGGGAAAGAAAAGGCTAGGTGGCGAATGGTAAAACCAATGTTGGGCATTGCTGGAAAAGCTTTAATCAAGGCGAAATATCAAGGGGTTCCCATTATAACCCAACCGCGTAAGGAACGCAAAATCCGGGAACATAACACCGATATGACGGAAACTAGGGCGGCAAGAGTGGAACAAAACACTAGGCGAGAGGCCGAGCCTTCCACCCTTTACCAAGTATATAGATGCATTAAGATAACATGGCAATATAATGATATCCCAACAAGTAAATAAAAGATGTTCCAACAAGGAACGGGCTCCAATCTTCACCTGCAACTAGCAACGCTATAAGAGGGGCTGAGCGAAGCGGTAACATAGCCAATCAACGGTTTGCTAGGACAAGGTGGGTTAGAGGTTTGACATGGCAATTTGGGAGGCTTGCAAGCAAGTGGTAGGCATCGTAGCATTGGCATAGCAAAAGAGCGAGCAAAACTAGCATAGCAAAGATAGTAGTGATTTCGAGGGTATGATCATCTTGCCTGCACAGTTGTCAGAGTTGACTGGATCCTCGAAAGCAAACTCAACGGGCTCCTCGTTAGCGAACTCGTCTCCCGGCTCTACCCAAACAAGACAAACAAGCAACAAGGATACAATCAACCACGTGCAAGAACAAGCAATATGATGAAATGATGATATGCTATGCGGGATGCGATGCGGGATGCCAAATGCAAGATATGACAGGAAATGCATGAACCTGGCCTCAACTTGGAAATCCAAGTGTGCCACTGGAAAGATGAGATGAAATCGCTTGAAAACGATATAAAGAACGCCGGAATCGGAGTTACGGTTTGGAAATGGCAAGCGATTCAAAAATGACACCGGTCTGCGATTTACAGCAAGTAGGCCTCTAAATGCAATGAAATGAACATGCTACAGCACCCAAACATGACAACAAAATACATGGCAGGGATGCACACAAGATTCTTAACAAAAGTCTAGCACTGAGCTACGGCCAAATCATCCATTAACAGGTTCAAACAAGCATGGCAAAAATGCAAATGGCAAACAGATCTCAAACTTAGTGAAATCAACACTTGTCTGGAATTTCAGATCAGGTAGCCCTCTTCGGAGCAACAAAACTACATGCTACAGGATCTGAACATGGCAAAGTAAAGCATGGCATGGAGCTACTCAAAGAGCTTAACAAAAGTCCCTTAGTGACCTTGAGCCAAAAGGGATCAGAAAATACAATTGCTAGCATGTGAACATAGCAAAAACATAATCAGTTTCAGACTTAGTGAAAACTGACACATGCTGAAATATAACTCAAGTAGGCATGTTTACGAGCTCGATGCACTCACTACGGTGCAAGTCATGGCAAGACAAGCATACATCCATCAAGAAGGCACAAAATGAAAGCTAGACATGGCAAGAACAATAGCATTGCATGCACGGATCAACTACAACATCACCGGCAAAATTGCAAATAAGTTGACAATCTGCCCAGATTCACAAAGTAGGAAAAGTAGAGCTCGATTGACTCAAGCTAGGGTGCTCCATAATTTCAAACAAAGACATGGATGGATAGAGCACTACAATATTAACAAAACTCCCTTACTGATTATCCTCAAAAGAGGCACGGATCACTAGGAAACAACACGAACATATGGCATCATGAGATAAACAGCTCCAGGAATTAGTGAAATCACTAAGTCCCTGAAAACAGACTTAGCAAGTGCACCACTTTGCAAGCTTGCACAAGTCACCACACACATCCTAAAAATACATGGGTTGCACCTCTGGAAATATGACAAAACCCTTAACAAAACACATGTAGAACTCACGGGCATATCAAGCACACAATAATCATGGCAAAAATGACAAAAGTGCTAAACGGAGTAGCAGATCTGACAATTAACTCAAGTAGCCCTCTTCTAACAGCATTTCGGGCATCTAGATGAACTCAAATGAAAAATGATGCAATGGAATGAAATGATGTACTCTCTAAGATGAACATTTTGATATGCTATATGCATGAATCGGAGCTAGGATGCAAAGTTACGGGGCCTCGAACAGGAGCATATGGATCAAGAATTTCGGGACTTAGACGAAATTTACCCCTAGGGTTTACTGTTCACCGAAACCGGATCTGGCGAAAACACTGTTCACGGCGGCGGATCCGGCGCTCGCCGGAGAGGAGGGAGGGCTGGCCGGAGCGGTGGCGCTTGCCGGAGTGTTCCGCGGGGGCCGGAGCGGGCGGCTGCGGCGGTTGGCGGCGAGCGGCGAAGGCGGCGGCGGCCTGGCGCGTCAGGGCGGCTCGGTCGGCGGCCGGGCCGGGCGGCGGGCGGCGGCCGGCGTCGGGAGAGGAGGCGGGGCGGCGCTGCGAGCGGCGGAGGCGGCGGGGCGAGCCGGGTCGCGGGCGGCGGGGCACGGGCCCGAGTGGCGGCGGAGAGGGCCCGCGATGGGCCGCGGCGGGCCGGCGGAGGAGGTGGCGATGTGGGGCACCGGGTTGCCACGTGGCGGGCGGCGAGTGGCTGGCGGCGGCGGCGCGTAGGTCGGACACGTCTGACTCGGCGCGGACGTTGTCCGGTGGCGCGAGGAGGAGCGGATCTAGGGTTTCGGGGAGGGGGATCCGAGATATTTCGAGGGGGACCTATTTATAGGCATAGGAGGAGCTAGGAGAGTCCAAATGAGGTGCGGTTTTTGGCCACGCGATCGTGATCGAACGCTCTAGATGATGGAGCAGAGTTTGGTGGGTTTTGGGCCAAATTGGAGGGGTGTTGGGCTGGAACACACACGAGGCCTTTTCGGTCCCTCGGTTAACCGTTGGAGTATCAAACGAAGTCCAAATGGTACGAAACTTGACAGGCGGTCTACCGGTAGTAAACCAAGGCCGCTTGGCAAGTCTCGGTCCAATCCGGAAATGTTTAATCCCCACACACGAAAGAAAGCTAGAAATGGCCACCGGAGGAGAACGAAGCGCCGGAATGCAAAACGGACAACGGGGAAAATGCTCGAATGCATGAGACGAACACGTATGCAAATGCAATGCACATGATGACATGATATGAGATGCATGACAATTACAACAACACACGGAGACAAAAACCCGAACCCGAGAAAATAAATATAACTTAACGCCGGAAACGGCAAGAGTTGGAGTACAAATAGGGAAAGTTACATCCGGGGTGTTACACCCTGGTGGGAGGAGATGATGGCTCTGGTGAGATCAAAATCATTAAAGAGATATAACTGACAACAGTCGAGATTAAGGGGCGCGGCGCGCCATAGAGGGCGCGACCGAGTTGAGAGGACTTGGGTGCGGCAACAATCCTTGGTGGGGGAAAGCGAGATGATCTCCCCAAGGATGGCGTCCAGGAGATCACTGATGCGGTCCACCCGAGATTCTACGGGTTCCTAGGATCCGGTGTGGGTGGGCTCGCCGCTTCTCCCCGCTCTGCCGGGTGTAGGATCTACAGCAGGCGTTGCCACTGGCGGGAGCCTCATCTTCTTGGCGCTGGGGTCAACTGACTCCATTATCCTCGAGGGCTTCACATCGAGCTCATGGATTTGAGCAGAGTAACGAATGACGAGCCTAGTTGTAGTTCGAAGAACAAGGGGAGCTGGGGTTTTCTGTAGTAGTGAGGAAGAAGGGGAGCTTGGGTTTTCTATTGGAATGAGGTGAAGAATTTGGGGATACGAGTGGAGCGAGCTAACATGAGGTGGGTGGGAGTGAGGAGGAAGAAGAGCACCTAGTT
The DNA here is from genome assembly GCF_018294505.1 of Triticum aestivum. Lineage (NCBI taxonomy): Eukaryota > Viridiplantae > Streptophyta > Magnoliopsida > Poales > Poaceae > Triticum > Triticum aestivum. The sequence continues at coordinate 359,197,910 of NC_057803.1, forward strand.
ATTTTGGGGGGGGGGGAGATGGGTAGTGCCTCTCATTAAGTAAATATATGGGCTTTTGAATTGATTTTATTATTTACTAGGGTGGATGGGCTGTTTTGTCTTGGGCCTAGAGAAACAATTACTATTAGTTCAGTGGAGGCACTCTACATCTACCCAGAAAAACAATTATTACTAGTATAGTGGATACACTACTGCTTCTGGCTCTTTCGAGGTCATCGAAACGTCTCCCTCTACTAAATGTTGTTTTACTTTGGTTCACCGACATGCGGGCCATGAAGCGTGCGGGCCCAAATGCCATCCACCAAATTAGAAGGTGGTCTGCAGGCGGAGAGTCACCTCGGTCCTAGCGCGGCAGTAACGAGCCGTCATATCACAAACCCCACCTCCCCGCAGTCTAAGTTTCACAGACGAAGCAACCATCATTTCACTCTTGGCTGAATCCCCTTCACCCTCGTTGTCTTCAAGAAAGCCAACACTCGCATCTGCCTTTGTTCTTCTCTCCCGATGAAGGGAAGGTACGCGGATCCATGATGTTGGTATAATTTCTTTCAGAAAAAAAGAACTTTTGCAAAGCAGTAACTGATCCTCACTCTCTTTTTTGTTCCATTGTCATTGGAATTGTGTTTTCCTTTCAGTTGTTTCCTATTCATCGGTTTCATGATGGACCAAGGAGAACCAGGCAAAGATTTGCCGATGTTGGAGAAGAGGCGGAAGGTTGATCCCCACCAAACAGAGAGCTCCAAGAAGATGGAGGCCGCCACTGAGTCGACCCCAGATACGCTCACGTCCACTACTGAGATGGCCAATGCCTCGTTTGAGGTTACAACCCCCGTGGCCCTGCAGGAGTAGTTTTTGCGCTTCAATGATGTGTGCCCCCCTCCCCCCCCTCTGAGCCGCCCAAGGTGATTTTCTTCTTTGCCGATCTCGATTGTGGTTTTTCATCTAAGTATGTGGTGATAAATAATGAAAAAATTTATAGCTTCGATGCCATGCTACCTTACATGTCATGCATACTTTTCAATCTACATAGTGGTTTCAATAACTCGTTTTCTTATATTGGAAAGTAATTCAGAATTCGTTTATGTTTCAATTATAGCCCTAATGCAGACAAGGATTGTGTGGTTGTACATCTCACTCTCTATAAGGCGGATGACCAGAATATATGCGCTGGGAAAACAAAGTTCTTAGGCTGTTGGATCCTAGAATCCATTTGCACTTATAACAACATCGAGATGTATTCTAGCCTCACTGTTGTCAGGCATGTAGTCTAGGGTGTACTGAAGCACAAGAAGTTCAAAGCTACTCCGTCGGATTCAGGTCTCCGCAGACCCTAGATAGATTCGAACTCTGGGGTGCGTGCGAAGAACTCAACTTCCCCAGTCTGCCAACTTGTCGATCTCATGGCCTAGACTGATGAACTGGAAGGAAATGGGACAAGGCAATTTACCCAGGTTCGGGCCAACTTGCGGTGTAAAACCCTACTCCTGCTTTGTGGTGGATTAGCCTCGAGGTGGGCTGTGGATGAACTAGTACAGTGGAAAAACAACCTCAGGAGGTGTGTTCTTGGGCTGGTGTCAGCTGGTGAGGGTGCGGATGGTCTGAATGATCCGTCCCATCTATGGTGGTGTCTATGCTATACTTATAGTGGCCTTGGTCCTCTTCCCCTAAAACGAAGGCGGGAAGGGATGCCACAATGACCAAATTCAAAGGGAGACAACTAGTACATCTTATCTCGACGAAAGGTGGTCTGTGCCTGCAAAACTTCTGGTCGTGACGCTGCAGTGGGCTCGGTTATGACCTCCGCCCTACCGTCCTGGTGGTCTTGGTCTTGTAGCGCAGAAGTGGAAACCTTTGGTTGATTCCTCGAGACTCTGTTCCTATCCTTGCCTCTTTAGCACCAAAGACGAAACCTGCTATGTTGTGCTCGCTGGCGCCCACCTGGCCTTGGTCGTCATGGCTTGCGTCATCCGAACCTCACGAGGTGAGGGCTTGCATAGAAATCTCCGCACCTCAGGAGCTAGCCTAAGGAGGGCACTCCTTCTGGGGGTCTTGGTGTCATCCGCCTCGCGATGCTTGGCCCCGCGTGAGGGTCTTGTGTTGTTGGTACTGAAGGTGGGCCGTACCAGGCCGTCGATGGAGCCACGCCATGGGCCGCATGCTGGCATGTCTGGGTATCCCGGTTCCCAGAACGCCAATAGTAGCCCCCAGGACCAAGGCACACTCGGACTTGGCTTAGAGGCCAAGCCAAAGGGCAAGGGTGGAGTGCTGTGGGCCCCAACCGCCTGGGGCCCCGGTCGACGTGCGTCGCTTGATGGGACGTGGGCGTCTCCGCTACCCACGCTGCCTCGGCAACCGTCCTAGGCTGGCAAAAAGGCTGGCGCCTGCCGCTGAGCCTTCATTTCCTTCCCTTTTTCTTTCTCCATATCCCCTTCTCTACCTGCTTAGTGCGCCTCCAGATCTACCAACCTCTCCCGGACTTGCCACTGATGGCGACCGAGAAAGCGAAAGTCCGCAACTCCTGCCGCACGCTCAGCCTCCTCGCTTGAGCCAGCCCTTAATGAGTCCACATCACTAAGGAGAAGCATCTTGCCGTCATGCTCCTGCTGACATCAAGCTACGCCAATGAGGGATGGGAGATGTCACTGACAGCAAGCTCTTGCATGGGCATAGCCGCTCCTCGACCGTGTCGTCCACCCGCACGGAGCATGGGGCTTCCACTGGTACGTGGGTGGGAGCTCCCTCTAAGGGGAGACTCCGGGGCGTCAAAGGCAAGATTCATAATTGTACTATCAAAGGGGAGACTCATTATTCTCCTCATAGCGATATCTCACCCAAAACTTGAAAACTTCAATTAGACAAAACATAACGGAACTTCGTGAGATAGGTTAGTACGATAAAGAGCAAATCATTCATTTTTTGTACTGTCAAAGACAAGATTCATAATTGTTATCACATCATTCCTACTTTACTCTATCGTTTCTACAATTTATATTGATAAATATAAGCCATAGAAACTAGAAAACAAGCAAACTATGCATTGAAAACAGAATGTCTCAAAAATAGAACAGTCTGTAATGATCTGGACAACTACCATACTTCTGCTACTCCAAAATTTCCGAAAAATTAGGACAACATAGGGAATTTGAATATATATCACCTATAAAACATTCAGATCAAAAGCACGTTCCAGTGAATTTTAAAAATTCCTGGACTGAGCACAAAAGTTTCTGTTTTTGCATAGAATTAAATCAACTATCATCCATACTATCCCAAAGGCTTTACTTGGTACTTTATTGAAACAAAAGCTATAAAACATGATTAATAAAGAATATTAATCATGTTAATACACAAAAAAATAGGTAAATGTTGGGTTGTCCCCCAACAAGTACTTTTCTTTAATGCCTTTTTAGCTAGCCATGATGATTTCAATGATGCTCGCATAAATGATAAGAACTGAAACATAATGGGAGCTTCATGAAACACATGGCAAGCACATTTAAGTCCAACCCACTTCCAATGCATAGGTATTTTGTGAGCAAACAATTTATGGGAGCAAGAATCAACTAGCATAGGAAGGCAAAACAAGCAAAACTTCAAGATTTTTAACACATAGAGAGGAAACTTGATCTTATTGCAATATGTAGAAGCATATGTTCGTCTCTCATAATAATTTTTAGTAGCATCATGAATGAATTCAACAATATTAATATCAAATAAATTATTCTTTTCATGATCCATAAGCATAGAAATTTTATTACTCTCCATATAAGCAAATTTATTCTCATGAATAGTGATGGGAGCAAACTCAACAAAACAGCTATCATGAGATACTTGATTTACATAATCAATTTGAGCATTAAAATGATGATGTCATGTTTCATTGCTATCATTATTCTTTATATCATTAGTGTCATCACAATAATCATCATAGATAACAATTTTTTTGTCATAATCAATTGAAATCTCTTCTGAAATAGTGGAATCATCACTAAATAAAGTCATGACCTCTCCAAATCCACTTTCATATTTATAAAAATATGAATTCAACACCATCCAAAATAGTGGGATCATTAGTACCTAGAGTTGACACTCTTCCAAACCAACTTTCATCATTATAATCATCATAAATAGGAGGCATGCGGTGGCTAAAAATATCATCTTCATCAAACATAGCATCCCAAAGCTTATGGCTTTACATATCATTAGCATCATGGATATTCAAAGAGTTCATACCGACAACATTGCAATCATGCTCATCATTCATAGATTTTTTTTCCAAACATTTTATAGAATTCTTCTTCTATCAATTGAGTCGATTTTCCTTTCCTTCATTTTCACGCAATACTTTATAAAGATGAATAATATGGCAACCTTAATTCCATTTCTATTTTTATTTTTACAAACCAAACTAGTGATAAAACAGGAAACTAAAAGATTCAATTGCAAGATCTAAAGATATACCTTCAAGCATTCACCTCCACGGCAACAGCGCCAGAAAAGAGCTTGATGTCTACTGCACAACTTGTTCTTGTAGACTTGTGTTGGGCCTCCAATCATAGAGTTTCATAGGACAGTGGCAATTTTCCCTCAAGTGGATGACCTAAGATTTATCAATCCGTGGGAGGCATAGGATGAAGATGGTCTCTCACAAACAACCCTGCAACCAAGTAACAAAGAGTCTCTTGTGTCCCCAACACACCAAATACAATGGTAAATTGTATAGGTGCACTAGTCCGGCGAAGAGATGGTGATACAAGTTTAGTAATGATAGTAGTAGATATTGACTTTTGTAATAGGAACAATAAAAAATGGCAAGGTAGCAATTGATAAAACGGAGCACAAATGGTATCGTAGTGCTTGAAGATGAGGCCTATGGTCCGTACTTTTGCTAGTGCAATCTCTCAACAATGCTAATATAATTGGATCATATAACCATCCCTCAACGTGGGATGAAGAATCACTCCAAAGTTCTTATCTAGCGGTGAACATAAGAAGAAATTGTTTGTAGGGTACCTAACCAACTCAAAGCTAGTATTTCCAATCAATCTATTCTAGAGTTTGTACTAAAATAACACCAAGCTAATCTTTCTGATCAATCTATCCAAGAGTTCGTACTAAAATAACACCATATGATACACATCAACCAACTCTAATGTCACCTAGATACTCCAATGTCACCGCGAGTATGCGTGAGTTGATTATGCGATATGCATCTAACAATTTCAGATTCATAATACTCAATCCAACACAAAGAACCTCATAGAGTGGCCAAAGATTTCTACCGGAGAAACAAAGACGAGAACGTGCATGAACCCATATGCATAGTTTACCCCAATGTCACCTCAGGAATCCGCGAGTTGAGTGCCAAAACACATATCAAGTGAATTAATATGATACCCCATTGTCACCACGGATATTCATATCAAGACATACATTAAGTTCTCTCAAATCCACGAAAGTATTCAATTTGATAAAACAAAATTTCAAAGGGAATACTCAATTCGCAACAAGATAGAGATGGGAAAACACCATATGATCCAACTATATTAACAAAGCCCGCGATACATCAAGATCGTGACATCTCAAGAACACGAGAGAGATAGTAAACACATAGCTACTGGTACAAACCCTCATCCTCGAGGGTGGACTACTCCCTCCTCATCATGGTGGCCAAAGGGATGATGAAGATGGCCTTCGGTGATGATTTCCCCCTCCGGCGGAGTGACAGAACAGGGTCTAGATTTGTTTTGTGGCTACAGAGGCTTCTGATCTATCGACTCCCCTATGGTTTTTGGAATATTTGGGAATTAATAGGGCGAAGAGGCGGTGCGGGAGGCCACCGAGGTGGGCACAACTCTCCAGGGCACACCTAGGTCCCCCAGGTGGGTTATGCCCCCCTCGGGGCACCCCTCTGGTACTTCTTTGGCCCAAGTTGTGTCTTCTGGTCCATAAAAATTCTCCAAAAAGTTTCGTTGTGTTTGGACTCCATTTGGTATTGATTTTCTGCGATGTAAAAAACAAGCAAAAGACATCAACTGGCACTAGGCAGGTTAGTCCCAAAAAATAATATAAAGTTGTTATAAAATGATTATAAAACTCCAAGAATGATAACATAACAGCATGAATACTTCATAAATTATAGATACGTTGGAGACGTATCAAGCACCCCGTGTGCTTGGTCAACGCGTTTCTGAGAGACGCATGAGCGCGCTACCCGATGCAACAGAAGCTCCTTCTGGCACTCTTGGTCGCCTCTAGGAAGTAGCACCACTATTTCCAAGGACATCCTATTAAGGTCGTCTCTGTGTACCCCCTGGAGAAGATGCTGCACAGCCCTAACGCCGCGGGCCGAGTCGCCCATTGGAGCATCGAGCTGCAAGCATTCCAGCTGGAATTTTACACCACCAGGGTCATCAAGGGGGTGGCCCTCGCCGATTTCGTGGCAGAGTTGACAGACACGAACTAGGGGGAGCGCCATGGAGACAAGTCCATCTTGCCTGGGGATGAGGCGCCGATTGGCTGGACCATGCACTTCCATGGCGCCTTCTCCAGGCAGGGCCCAGTGGTTGGGGTCGTGATTGTATCCCCAGCCGATGATAGGCTTTGTTACACCATCCAACTATGCTTTCAACACGGCAAAAGGTCTCCAACAACATCACGGAGTACGAGGGCCTGATCGCCGGTCTCAAGGCCGCCTCTTCCTTGGAGGTCAAGCGCCTCACCATCAATGGTGATTCTCAGCTCTTTGTCAACTTCTCCAACAAGAAATACAAGACCAAGGATAGCTCATGGCGGTATACCTAGAGGAGGTACGTAAGCTCGAGAAGTGTTTTATGGGTTTAGAGTTGCAACATATCCCGCGCTGCGTCAACAAGGAGGCCGACTACATCGCCAAGCGGGCGTCCCATCGTGCGCCCCTAGGCCCTGGTGCCTTCGAAGAGAGGCTCTTCGCACCATCGGTCACCCCCCCCCCCCCGCCAGCGGCGTAATGCTGCTACGTGAGGAGCTTCTGCCCGCACCACTTGTCAGCATGTCGGATTGCGGCATGACCTCCGGAGCCCGTCTGCTGCTGAAACTGGAGTCTCAGGCAGATAGTTGGGTCACGGAGTTCGAGGTCTACTTGCTACATGGTACCTTGCCAGAAGAAGATGTCGAGGCAGAGCGTGTGGCTAGGCAGGCCACAACCTATTGCCTACAATACGGTGAACTGTACCATAGGCGCCCCAACGAATGTCTCGCTACGGTGCATTTTAGAAGAGCAAGGATGTGAGTTGTTAGTTGCATGCATGGGGAAGATTGTGGGCACCACTCTTCATCGCATAATCTCGTGGGGAAGCTGTTCCGCAATGGCTTCTTCTGGCCCACGGCGCTCCGCGATGCCATCGAGTTGGTCCGATCCTCCGAAGCTCGTCAGTTCCACGCCAAGTAGATCTATCGGCCCGTGCAAGGACTTCAGACAATCCCACTCTCATGGCCCTTTGCGGCATGGGGGTGGGACATACTGGGCCCTTTCCCTCATGCGGCGGGTGGTTACCACTACTTCTACGTCGCGATTGACAAGTTCACAAATTGGGCGAAGGTGGAGCTTGTACGCACCATCCGGGCAGGCTCAGCTGTCAAGTTCATTAGAGGCCTCGTGAGCTGGTTCGGTGTCCCCAACCCTATAATGGATCCCAGTTCACAAGCGGCCTCTTCTGGTCATATTGTGCTAATCTTGGAACAAATATATGCTATGCTTAGGTGGCACACCCGCGGAGCAATGGATAGGCCAAGCGTGCCAACACGGAGGTTCTCAAGGGCATCAAGACCAGGGGTGTCAAGAAGAACCTCGAGGCATGTGGCAAGGGTTGGCTCGACGAGCTCCGGTCCGTGTTGTGGTACATCCGCGCCACCTCGATGAAGCCCACTAGTGAGACCCCTTTCTTCCTCGTCTACGCAGCCGAGGCGGTCCTCCTGTCCGAGCTCAAGAATGGCTCCCCGCGAGTACTGGCATTCGACGAGGTGCACCAAGATGACTCGCGGGGCGCTGACCAGGTGCTCCTTGAGGTGGTTCGCCGTCATGCCACGGCGAGGCACCAAGATGACCTCCATGCTGCGAGGTACCAGCAGGCCTTGCGGCGCTATGATAATCGCAACATCTGCCCCCGCACTCTCGAGGTTGGGTACCTTGTCTTAAGGCGGGTCCTCTCCAGGGAGGGCCTCTACATGCTCTAGCCCATGTGGGAATCCCCTTTTAGGGTTGTCCACGTCTCGAGGCTAGGCGTCATGGGCCTAGAGACGAAGGATGGGGTTCCCATGCAGAATTCCTGGAACATCTAGCACCTCCGCAAGTTCTACCTGTGACACTCGCACGAAAGAATGAGTGGGGATGTACGCGCCCCGGAGCCTCACGAGAGCTCCCACCCATGCCCAAGTGGAAGCTCCATGCTCCTAACTAGCTCCCACCCATTCCCAAGTGCAGGCCCCATGCTCTGCACTGAAGGGAAGATTAATGAAGGTGCCAGACGTGGTAGCCTTTTTTCCTTTTTGTAAACAAATTTGCAATTTCTCTGAATAAAGATTGAGAGTTTTTGATTCTTCACTAAGAAAAGGAACAGGGTTTTCTTTGAGGCATTTCATTGGATTTCATTTTTTGGCCACCACACGCACCTAGCGCCTTCCTCGTGAGCCTCGCGTGAGCGGGGAATGGGCTTTGTGCTTCCACTCAGGCCAGTCCTAGCGGCATTAAGGGCCCATGCAATATGGGCCTCCCGGCCGCAGGTCTGCCCCCGTGCACACCACCCCACCTAGGCCTTGGTGTCTAAGTCCTTGCTCGAAACTCATGAGCAAGCCAGTAGGCATGCATTTCTGCAAAGCTTCTCGCCTCAGGAGCGCTCACCTCCTGGCCTTGCCCGGGCATCGCAGCCCGGCATACCAGTGACGATCGACTCCCACTCGGGGGCTATATCTAGACAACATAGAGAACACAAATAAGCGTGAAGGAAAGGCAAGCCTAGGAGAACACGAATATGGTTTGGTACATCATTAAAGTTTCCAGCAAAATGCTCTTCACATCCTCGTGGAATCACAACTAAGTATCAGCTGGTAAGAAATGAAGGGAAGCTTAATGAGACGCGTCACCGTTCCCGTCGCTGTCGCCACCCCCGTGTTCCTCAGCTCCGTGCTAATCTTCCTAGCCGTCAGGGGTGAAACACACACTTAGTGCATCGATATGACCCCCACCCACTCCCCTAGGGCATCGTGGATCACTCTAGGGATGGGGGCTATCATGGCCTCGAAATCAAAGTCGGGATCGGAGCAAAAGAGATGGCTGAAGACGTGCGTCGACGCCTGGGCGAGGAGGTCGCACTTTCTTCTTCGACGAGATTCCCCGCCTTCATAGCACCCTCCTAAAGCCGATCCACGACCCTGGTAAGGAAGGCGAGGTAGCCGGCGTCGGCGGGCACGAGCGTGGTGGAGACACTCTCTTTGCAGATGGAGCCCGGAGCATGGCGAGCCCTCCGCTCGAGGTCCTGGAACATCTGTGAGCGCGTGCCCTGCAGCCCTCGAGCTTGATTTGCCTTGTCTGTCGCCTGCTCCACGAGGTAGGTGACATACCCCACCTGCCGGTGAAGTGATGCCAGGTCGGCCTCGGCCACGGCTTGAGCATCTAGTGTAGCTTTCCGTTGCTCAGCTGCCTCAGCCAGTTTCTTCTTGAGGTCATTGATCTCGCCTTCAGCTCTCCGTGTCGGGCGCAGAAATGGGTCTCCTAAGGCTTCAACTTCTTTGCGGTGGTCCTTGATGAGCGCCCGATAGGCGCTCTCGGTTTTCTTATTGACCTCCGCCTGGATCCCCGCCTCTTGGGGGGCCAAAGAAGCATTGGCCTTCTCCTCGCATTGGGCTAGAGGAGCTTCGGCGGCTATCACTTCACGCTCCAGCACCTCCATCTACTCGTGCTCTAGGCTCTGATCGGACGACACCAGCACCATCTCGTCCTTAAGAGCCTGGAGACTTGCCTCTCGCATCGACGACCCTACCATGGAGGCGGAGAGGGAAGCTCTACATGCTAGGATTTGCTGCTCCAGGGTGAATTTCGAGGCTAGGAGCTCCTGCTCGTGGGCCTCCGCCTCTTTGCGCCACCGGTCCGCGGCCTCGGCCTCCTCGAGAGCATGATTGCAAGCTTCCTTAGCCGCAGCGATTGACTACTCATCCTTCGAGCTGGCGAACTCATGTTATAGGTGTCCGAGATTGACGTTGACCTCAAGCTGATGCCACCCGCGCGCCAGGTGCTGGCGCTCATCCTCAAGGCGCGCATCGACATCGTGAAGCTCTTCCTCGAGCTGGCTCAGCGTGCCCACATCCTGAAGAAGGCCATGACTGACGGGGCCCCAGCTCCTTGTGAGCACCAAGGCCTGGCCAGGGCCGTGCTACTTCTGCCTGCTGCCGAGGCTTGAGAAGGCTTGGCTGCACCTACCGAGGATTAGAAATTGGCCGGCTCCCCTTCCGCTTCCCCTGTTTTGGACATTGCTCGTCGTGGGCTCGACACCCTTCCGCCGGAGGCTATGGGCCCACCGCTACCTCGGGCATCGGCGAGAGCAGGCATAACGAATGGCGGCACCACCTTCGCTAGCTCGATGCTGGCCTAGATGGAATGTGCCAGGGAAGCAAGAAAGCGGCTTGCCAGGGGCCACCTCAGAATAACAACAACGGCCCCCACACGCGCGTGGCAGGCGACGAGGACCAATGAGCGTGTGGCTTTTCCCTGCCCTGTGCCTTTATTAAGCGGTGGAGAGGACGCAGTTCACCCAGGCGCGATCGTGACGCCTTGATGAGTCATGCCCTCGTCGAGCCTCACAGCCACGACGAGCAACGGGGAGGTAGCCATCTGGTTCGGAGGTGCACCCGTCTCTTCACCTGGAGAATACCTCCGAGGGGGAAGAGATTAGGGATGCTTTCTGTGCGTAAGGAAAATAAGGCGGGACGCTTACTCGTCCATGGCGTCCCACTTTCTCTTCTTCAGAGCCCGCGGCAGCGTGTCGGGGCCAATCCAAGGTCGGATCCTTTTCCCAGTGGCATGCGGCCCGGTGATCGTCACCCTGGGGTTCTGCACGTGGCTCGCCATGTCCTAAGAGGTGGCCGCATGCCCGGACTGGGCGGCACCGCTGGTGTCTCTGGTGCATGAGAGTGTTTCTGGACCGCTCGAGGAGGCAAGTCGACGCATCCCTCCCCCGCTGCCGCCTGGGACGCCTCGCCCGCGAAGGCCCCAGGGCCTGTGACCACCAGAAAGGGGTTGTCCTAAGGCCCCTCGTGGCCCTCAAGGAGCAGCCCCCACTAATCGAATCGTGCATCCTACCAACGAAGTCCTCATTGATTGTGTAGTTGTACAAAGGGAGCCCCTCTAGGGGGAGCACACTTGCTTCTCCACCAGTAAAGATTCGGAGTACCTTGCTCAGCATGTCGGGGGGTAGGTAGCCTGTTTGGAGCTTCGTTATGTCTCCAGTGCCAGTGAAGGCCACATCGGGTGGGAGTGACGCTAGAGGGGGCAATTTGCCAACGGATGAACTATGTCACCACCATCGCCGCTGTCACTCCCGCCACCCTCAGGTTGGCCATCCTTTCATGACCCAAGATAGCATCGGGTAGGCTAGCCTCTCATGTCCATACCCGGAGCATGCCTCCACCGGGGACGATGGGATTTGCTGTAAGGGACTGAACTGGGCCGCGTCAATGTACACCAATTGCCACCTAAAGCCATCCACATTGGGGCGGATCTCCATGTTGATGCCTTCGCTCGTTGTCGCGCTCATGGTGCAGATAGAAGAAGTGGCGGTGTAGCGCCACCGAGGGGCCGATGCCCACGGAGGCCTCGCATATGCAAAGGAGGAAAAGAGAAGAACAGATTTCGGGTCAAAGTTGTCAGCGTTCTGGGAATGGGGGTACCCAGACTTGCCTGCCTGCGGCCCACGGCGTGGCTTCAGCGACGGCATGGTATGACCCACCTTCTGCATCAACAACTCAAGACCCTCGCGAGGGGCCAAGCCTCGCGAGGCGGACAACACCAAGACATCCAAAAGGAGCGGCCTCCTTAGGATGGCTCCTGAGGAGCGAAGATATCTATGCAAGCCACACCTTGTGAGGTTTGGATGATGTGAGACATGACGACCAAGGCCAGGCGGGCGCCAATGGGCGCAGGACAACAGTTTCCTCTTTGGTGCTAAGGAGGCAAGCGCAGACGTGGAGTCTCGAGGAATCAGCCAAAGGTTTCCATTCCAGTGCAAGAAGACCAAGACCGCCAGGACGGAGGTCATCGCCGAGCCTAGCAGGGCATCACGACCAGAGGCTTTTGCAGGCGAAGACTACTTTTGTTAGGATAACATGCACTAGTTGTCTCCCTTCGAATTTGGCCGTTGTGGGATCCCTTCCCGCCTTCATTTGGGAAGACGACCAAGGACACTATAAATAGGACCTAGCCACCACCCTAGAAGGTGATCGGATCCATTCCGTGCTCATCTGCTCATGAGCTCACTCGAGCACAAGAACACGCCTCCTCCTGAGGTTGTTCTCCCACTGTACAAGTTCATCCTTAGCCCCCCAAGGCCAATCCACCATAAAGTAGGAGTAGGGTTGTACACCGCAAGGTGGCCCGAACCTGGGTAAACTGATGTGTCCCATTTCCTTCCTGTTCATCGAGCTAGGCCGCAAGATAGGCGAGCATGTAGACTGGTCAGGTTGAGCTCTTTGCACGCACCCTAAAGTTCGAACCTCTCAAGGGTCTGCGGAACCCAAAATCCGACATAAGTGCAGTGCATGAACCTGATAATGTGAATGCACAACATTGAAGAAATCCGAGAATGGGGGTATCCCAAGGTGGGGATTGGATGAACATGACCCCATGGAAGTAGGCCGTTGCCGCTGGATGAACAGGACCCTAAGAGGAGGCCACCACATCTGAGCGGGTTGGGGGTGGATGAATAGGACTCCGTGGAGGGCTGGTTGAACAGCAGCCAGTGAAGGGATGGATGAATAATAGCCCGTGGATGAATAGTAGCTAGTGGAAGCAGGAGGAAGACGCGGTGGATGAATAGTGCAGGTGGAGGCTAAAGGAAGTGAGCGGTGGGTGAACAGTAGCTCGTGGAGTACCATTTTGCGATACTCCACACCCCTCCCGATGAACTGGACCCCCGTTTCGATCATAGCGCTCCAACACAAGTCCATTCCTCCGTTTTGCAGTAGGCCACACCCCTCCCGATGAACAGGATGCCATTTCAACCGTAGCCACCCGAACAGAAGGCTATTTCCTTGGTACTACGGTATGCCAGACCCCGTTTCGATTGTTCTGTCCAACGCATTCTGACCCAGTCTGTTGCCTCCCGATGAACAAGATGTTGTTTCTCCGTTCCGACCCAGCTGGTTGGCTGCCCAATAAACAGGACGCCGTTGCTGCCATTCGTTGCCCTCCATGTACACGAGCCCTTGCCGTACGTATGCGCGAGTAGGCATTCGAGACCCTTCCCGTATGTACATACCTGGCCATAATTTTTGGCATGTGGCTGTACGTACGTGTACACGATTTAGAACGGACTACCTCAACTACTACGTCGGGGGCTATACTACTACATGTGCCGCTGCTTGCTCGATCACGGTTCATTGTTGCAGAGAGACCGATCGACCAGAATGTACGTACACGTTCCGACCAGAATGACAATGCTACGTATGCTTCCACTAGGTGGGTCCCAGCTTTCAGGGAGGATAAGGAGGCACTTCATTGCGTGCGAAGTAATTGATGGTGGGTCCGAGCGTCAGGGGGAGGATTCTTTTTTTGCAGCTAATATGGAGGCACTTCCTTGTGTCCAAAGATATAGCTGGTGTTGGGGAATGTAGTAATTTCAAAATTTTCCTACGCACACGAAAGATCATGGTGATGCATAGCAACAAGAGGGGAGAGTGTTGTCTACGTACCCTTGTAGACCGACAGCGGAAGCGTTATGACAATGTGGTTGATGTAGTCGTATGTCTTCACGGTCCGACCGATCAAGCACCGAAACTACGGCAGGTCCAAGTTCTAGCACACATTCAGCTCGATGACGATCCCCGGACTCCGATCCAGCAAAGTGTCGGGGAAGAGTTTCGTCAGCACGACGGTGTGGTGACGATCTTGATGTTCTACCGTCGCAGGGCTTTGCCTAAGCACCGCTACAATATTATCGAGGAGTATGGTGGAAGGGGGCACCGTACACGGCTAAGAAAATGATCACGAGGATCAACTTGTGTGTCTATGGGGTGCCCCCTGCCCCCGTATATAAAGGAGTGGAGGAGGGGAGGGCCGGCCCTTCTCTATGGCGCGCCCTAGGGGAGTCCTACTCCCACCGGGAGTAGGATTCCCCCTTTCCTAGTCCAACTAGGAGTCCTTCCATGTAGTAGGAGTAGGAGACAAGGAAGGGGAAGAGGGAAGAGAAGGAAGGAGGGGGCGCCGCCCCTCCCCCTAGTCCAATTCGGACTAGTCAATGGGGGGGGGGCGCGGCTTGCCTCTCCCTCTCCCCTAAAGCCCAATAAGGCCCATATACTTCTCCCCCCGTATTCCCGAAACTCCCCGGTACTCCGAAAAATACCCGAACCACTCGGAACCTTTTCCAATGTCCGAATATAGTCGTCCAATATATTGATCTTTACGTCGACCATTTCGAGACTCCTCGTCATGTCCCCGATCTCATCCGGGACTCCAAACTCTTTCGGTACATCAAAACTCATAAACTCATAATATTACTGTCATCGAAACCTTAAGTGTAAGGACTCTACGGGTTTGAGAACAATGTAGACATGACCGAGACAAGTCTCCGGTCAATAACCAATAGCGGAACCTGGATGCTCATATTGGCTCCTACATATTCTACGAAGATCTTTATCGGTCAGACCGCATAACAACATATGTTGTTCCCTTTGTCATCGGTATGTTACTTGCCTGAGATTCGATCGTTGGTATCTCAATACCTAGTTCAATCTCGTTACCGGCAAGTCTCTTTACTTGTTCCGTAATGCATCATCTCGCAACTAAACTATTAGTTGCACTGCTTGCAAGGCTTATGTGATGTGCATTATCGAGAGGGCCCAGAGATACCTCTCCGACAATCGGAGTGACAAATCCTAATCTCGAAATACGCCAACCCAACATGTACCTTTGGAGACACCTGCAGAGCTCCTCTATAATCACCCAGTTACGTTGTGACGTTTGGTAGCACACAAAGTGTTCCTCCGGTAAACGGGAGTTGCATAATATCATAGTCATAGGAACATGTATAAGTCATGAAGAAAGCAATAGCAACATACTAAACGATCGAGTGCTAAGCTAACGGAATGGGTCAAGTCAATCACATCATTCTCCTAATGATGTGATCCCGTTAATCAAATAACAACTCTTTGTCTATGGTTAGGAAACATAACCATCTTTGATTAACGAGCTAGTCAAGTAGAGGCATACTAGTGACACTCTGTTTGTCTATGTATTCACACATGTATTATGTTTCTGGTTAATACAATTCTAGCATGAATAATAAACATTTATCATGAAATAAGGAAATAAATAATAACTTTATTATTGCCTCTAGGGCATATTTCCTCAGTCTCCCACTTGCACTAGAGTCAATAATCTAGTTCACATTGCCATGTGATTTAACACCAATAGTTCACATCATTATGTGACGAACACTCAAAGGGTTTACTAGAGTCAATAATCTAGTTCACATCGCTATGTGCTTAACACCCATAGAGTACTAAGGTTTGATAATGTTTTCTTGTGAGAGAAGGTTAGTCAACGGGTCTGCCATATTCAGATCCGTATGTATTTTGCAAATTTCTATGTCAACAATGCTCTGCACGGAGCTACTCTAGCTAATTGCTCCCACTTTCAATATGCATCCAGATTGAGACTTAGAATCATCTGGATTAGTGTCAAAGTTTGCATCGATGTAACCCTTTACGACGAACCTTTTGTCACCTCCATAATCGAGAAACATATCCTTATTCCACTAAGGATAATTTTGACCGTTGTCTAGTGATCTACTCCTAGATCACTATTGTACTCCCTTGCCAACATCATTGTAGGGTATACAATAGATCTGGTACACAGCATGGCATACTTTATAGAACCTATGGCTGAGGCATAGGGAATGACTTTCATTCTCTTTCTATCTTCTGCCGTGGTCGGGTTTTGAGTCTTACTCAATTTCACACCTTCTAACACAAGCAAGAACTCTTTCTTTGACTGTTCCATTTTGAACTACTTCAAAATCTTGTCAATGTATGTACTCATTGAAAAAACTTGTCAAGCGTCTTGATCTATCTCTATAGATCTTGATGCTCAATATGTAAGCAGCTTCACCGAGGTTTTATTTGAAAAAATCCTTTCAAACACTCCTTTATGCTTTGCAGAATAATTCTACATTATTTCCGATCAACAATATGTCATTCACATATACTTATCAGGAATGTTGTAGTGCTCCCACTAACTTTCCTATAAATACAGGGTTCACCGCAAGTCTGTATAAAACTATATGCTTTGATCAACTTATCAAAGCGTATATTCCAACTCCGAGATGCTTGCACCAGTCCATAGATGGATCGCTGGAGCTTGCATATTTAGTTAACACCTTTAGGAGCGACAAAACCTTCTAGTTGCATCGTATACAACTCGTCTTTAATAAATCCATTAAGGAATGCAGTTTTGTTTATCCATTTGCCAGATTTCATAAAATGCGGCAATTGCTAACATGATTCGGACAGACTTAAGCATAGATACGAGTGAGAAACTCCCATCATAGTCAACACCTGGAACTTGTCGAAAACCTTTTGCGAAAATTCTAGCTTTGTAGATAGTAACACTACTATCAGCGTCCGTCTTCCTCTTGAAGATCCATTTATTTTCTATGGCTTGCCGATCATCGGGCAAATCCATCAAAGTCCATACTTTGTTCTCATACATGGATCATATCTCAGATTTCATGGCCTCAAACCATTTCACGGAATCTGGGCTCATCATCGCTTCCTCATAGTTTGCAAGTTCGTCATGGTCTAGTAACATGACTTCCAGAACAGGATTACCGTACCACTCTGGTGCGGATCTCACTCTGGTTTACCTACGAGATTCGGTAGTAACTTGATCTGAAGTTACATGATCATCATCATTAGCTTCCTCACTAATTGGTGTAGTAGTCACAAGAACAGATTTCTGTGATTAACTACTTTCCAATAAGGGAGAAGGTACAATTACCTTATCAATTTTTCTACTTTCCTCCCACTCACTTCTTTCGAGAGAAACTCCTTCTCTGGAAAGATCCATTCTCAGCAATGAATATCTTGCCTTCGGATTTGTGATAAAAGGTGTACCCAACATTTTTTTTGGGTATCCAATGAAGATGCACTTCTCCGATTTGGGTTTGAGCTTATCAGGATGAAACCTTTTCATATAAGCATCGCAACCCCAAAATTTAAGAAACGACAACTTTGGTTTCTTGCCAAACCACAGTTCATACGGTGCTATCTCAACGGATTTAGATGGTGCCCTTTTTAACGTGAATGCAGTTGTCTCTAATGCATAACCCCAAAACTATAGTGGTAAATCGGTAAGAAACATCATAGATTGCACTATATCCAATAAAGTACGGTTATGACGTTCGGACACACCATTATGCTGTGGTGTTCCAGGTGGCATGAATTTGTTAAACTATTCCACATTGTTTTAATTGAAGACTAAACTCGTAACTCAAATATTCGTCTCCGCGATCAGATCGTGGAAACCTTATCTTCTTGTCATGATGATTTTCCACTTCACTCTGAAATTCTTTGAACTGTTCAAATGTTTCAGACTTATGTTTCATCAAGTAGATATACCCATATCTACTTAAATCATCTATGAAGGTCAGAAAAAAACGATACCCGCCGCGAGCCTCAACACTCATCGGATCGCATACATCAGTATGTTTTATTCCAATAAGTTAGTTGCTCGCTCCATTGTTCCGGAGAACGGCGTTTTAGTCATCTTGCCCATGAGGCATGGTTCGCAAGCATCAAGTGATTCATAATCAAGTGATTCCAAAACCCATTAGCATGGAGTTTTTTCATGCGCTTTACACCAATGTGACCTAAACGGCAGTGCCACAAATAAGTTGCACTATCATTATTAACTTTGCATCTTTTGGTTTCAATATTATGAATATGTGTATCACTATGATCGAGATCCAACGAACCATTTTCATTGGGTGTGTAACCATATAAGGTTTTATTCATGTAAACAGAACAACAATTTATTCTCTTACTTAAATGAATAACCGTATTGCAATAAACATGATCAAATCATATTTATGCTCAACGCAAACACCAAATAACACTTATTTAGGTTTAACACTAATCCCGAAAATATAGGGAGTGTGCGATGATGATCATATCAATCTTGGAGCTACTTCAAACACACATCGTCACCTTACCCTTAACTAGTCTCTGTTCATTCTGCAACTCCCGATTCAAGTTACTAATCTTAGCAACTAAACTAGTACCAAATACTGTGGGGTTGCTACAAACACTAGTAAAGTACACATCAATAACATGTATATCAAATATACCTTTGTTTACTTTGCCATCCTTTCTTATCCGCCAAATACTTGGGTAGTTCCGCTTCTAGTGACCAGTCCCTTTGCAGTAGAAGCACTTAGTCTCAGGCTTAGGACCAGACTTGGGCTTCTTCACTTGAGCAGCAACTTGCTTGCTGTTCTTCTTGAAGTTCCCCTTATTTCCTTTTCTTGAAACTAGTGGTCTTGTCAACCATCAACACTTGATGTTTTTCTTGATTTCTACCTTCGTTCATTTCATCATCACGAAGAGCTTCAGAGTTGTTTCCGTTATCCCTTGCATATTATAGTTCATCACGAAGTTGTACTAACTTGGTGATGGTGACTAGAGAATTCTGTCAATCACTATCTTATCTGGAAGATTAACTCCCACTTGATTCAAGTGATTGTAGTACCCAGATAATCTGAGCACATGCTCCCTAGTTGAGCGATTCTCCTCCATCTTTTAGCTATAGAACTTGTTGGAGACTTCATATCTCTCAACTCAGGTATTTGCTTGAAATATTAACTTCAACTCCTGGAACATCTCATATGGTCCATGATGTTCAAAACGTCTTTGAAGTCCCGATTCTAAGCCGTTAAGCATGGTGCACTAAACTATCAAGTAGTCATCATATTGAGCTAGCCAAACGTTCATAACGTCTGCATCTGCTCCTGCAATAGGTCTGTCACCTAGCGGTGCATCAAGGACATAATTCTTATGTGCAGCAATGAGGATAAACCTCAGATCACGGATCCAATCCGCATCATTGCTACTAAAATCTTTCAACACAATTTTCTCCAGGAACATATCAAAATAAACATATGAAAGCAACAACGCGAGCTATTGATCTACAACATAGATATGCTAAAACTACCAGGACTAAGTTCATGATAAATTAAAGTTCAGTTAATCATATTACTTAAGAGCTCCCACTTAGATAGACATCCCTCTAATCCTCTAAGTGATCACGTGATCCAAATCAACTAAACCATGTCCGATCATCACGTGAGATGGAGTAGTTTCATTGGTGAACATCACTATGTTGATCATATCTACTATATGATTCACGCTCGACCTTTCGGTCTCCGTGTTCCGAGGCCATATCTATATATGCTTGGCTCGTCAAGTATAACCTGAGTATTCCGCGTGTGCAACTGTTTTGCACCTGTTGTATTTGAACGTAGAGCCTATCACACCCGATTATCACGTGGTGTCTCAGCACGAAGAACTTTCGCAATGGTGCATACTCAGGGAGAACACTTCTTGATAATTAGTGAGAGATCATCTTAAAAAGCTACAGTCAATCAAAGCAAGATAAGATACATAAAAGATAAACATCACATGCAATCAATATAAGTGATATGATATGGCCATCATCATCTTGTGCTTGCGGTCTCCATCTTTGAAGCACCGTCTTGATCACCATCGTCACCGGCGCGACACTTTGATCACCATCATAGCATCGTTGTCGTCTCGCGAATATTATGCTTCCATGACTATCACTACCTTTTAGTGATAAAGTAAAGCATTACAGCGCAATTGCATTGCATACAATAAAGCGACAACCATATGGCTCCTGCCAGTTGCCGATAACTCGGTTACAAAACATGATCATCTCATACAATAAAATTTAGTATCATGTCTTGACCATATCACATCACAACATGCCCTGCAAAAACAAGTTAGACGTCCTCTACTTTGTTTGTTGCAAGTTTTACGTGGCTTCTACGGGCTTAAGCAAGAACCAATCTTACCTACGCATCAAAACCACAACGATAGTTTGTCAAGTTGGTGCTGTTTTAACCTTCGCAAGGACCAGGCATAGCCACACTCGGTTCAATTAAAGTTGGAGAAACTGACACCCGCCACCCACCTATGTGCAAAGCACGTCGGTAGAACCAGTCTCGCGTAAGCGTATGCATAATGTCGGTTCGGGCCGCTTCATCCAACAATACCGCCGAACCAAAGTATGACATGCTGGTAAGCAGTATGACTTATATCGCCCACAACTCACTTGTGTTCTACTCGTACATATAACATCAACACATAAAACCTGGCTCGGATGCCACTGTTGGGGAACGTAGTAATTTCAAAATTTTCCTACGCACACGCAAGATCATGGTGATGCATAGCAACGAGAGGGGAGAGTGTTGTCTACGTACCCTTGTAGACCGACAGCGGAAGCATTATGACAACGCGGTTGATGTAGTCGTACATCATCACCGTCTGACCGATCAAGCACCAAAATTACGACACCTCCGAGTTCTAGCACACGTTCAGCTTGATGACGATCCCCGGACTCCGATCTAGCAAAGTGTCGGGGAAGAGTTCCGTCAGCACGACGGCGTGGTGACGATCTTGATGTTCTACCATCGCAGGGCTTTGCCTAAGCACCGCTACAATATTATCGAGGAGTATGGTGGAAGGGGGCACCACACACGGCTAAGAAAACGATCTCGAGGATCAACTTGTGTGTCTATGGGGTGCCGCCTGCCCCCGTATATAAAGGAGTGGAGGAGGGGAGGGCCGGCCCTTCTCTATGGCGCGCCCTAGGGGAGTCCTACTCCCACCGGGAGTAGGATTCCCCCTTTCCTAATCCAACTAGGAGTCCTTCCATGTAGTAGGAGTAGGAGACAAGGAAGGGGAAGAGGGAAGAGAAGGAAGGAGGGGGCGCCGCCCCTCCCCCTAGTCCAATTCGGACTAGTCAATGGGGGGGCGCGCGGCCTGCCTCTCCCTCTCCCCTAAAGCCCAATAAGGCCCATATACTTCTTCCCCCATATTCCCGTAGCTCCTCGGTACTCCGAAAAATACCCGAACCACTCGGAACCTTTCCGATGTCCGAATATAGTCGTCCAATATATCGATCTTTACATCTCGACCATTTCGAGACTCCTCATCATGTCCCCGATCTCCTCCGGGACTCCGAACTCCTTCGGTACATCAAAACTCATAAACTCATAATATAACTGTCATCGAAATCTTAAGCGTGCGGACCCTACGGGTTCAGGAACAATGTAGACATGACCGAGACACGTCTCCGGTCAATAACCAATAGCGGAACCTGGATGCTCATATTGGCTCCTACATATTCTACGAAGATCTTTATCGGTCAGACCGCATAACAACATACGTTGTTCCCTTTGTCATCGGTATGTTACTTGCCCGAGATTCGATCGTCGGTATCTCAATACCTAGTTCAATCTCGTTACCGGCAAGTCTCTTTAATCGTTCCGTAATGCATCATCTCGCAACTAAACCATTAGTTGCAATGCTTGCATGGCTTATGTGATGTGCATTACTGAGAGGGCCCAGAGATACCTCTCCGATAATCGGAGTGACAAATCCTAATCTTGAAATATGCCAACCCAACATGTACCTTTGGAGACACCTGTAGAGCTCCTTTATAATCACCCAGTTACGTTGTGACGTTTGGTAGCACACAAAGTGTTCCTCCGGTAAACGGGAGTTGGATAATCTCATAGTCATAGGAACATGTATAAGTCATGAAGAAAGCAATAGCAACATACTAAACGATCGAGTGCTAAGCTAACAGAATGGGTCAAGTCAATCACATCATTCTCCTAATGATGTGATCCTGTTAATCAAATAACAACTCTTTGTCTATGGTTAGGAAACATAAGCATCTTTGATTAACGAGCTAGTCAAGTAGAGGCATACTAGTGACACTCTGTTTGTCTATGTATTCACACATGTATTATGTTTCCGGTTAATACAATTCTAGCATGAATAATAAACATTTATCATGAAATAAGGAAATAAATAATAACTTTGTTATTGCCTCTAGGGCATATTTCCTTCAGCTGGTTGGTCCCAGCTGTTAGGGGGAAACATTGTCTCGCAAAATATAGAGGCCCTTCTAGTAGGTCCCCGCTGTCAGGTGGAGGAATCATTATTTTGCATGTAATAAGGAGGCACTTCCTTCCTGCGTCCATGGACCCAGCTCTCAGCCTCTCCACGTACAGTCCTCTTCCGATGTAAGTCGTTCCTTTACCAAGGTTGTGGACAACGGCGAGGCCTAGGAAGGGAATTACCCAGAGCCAGGGAAGACTCAGCAGTTGTTTCCCATGTGGATGGGAGTACGAGGGGTTACTAGTTGGGCTAAAGTGTGAGGTTGCCATCGCCGGATAATAACAGGAGGTCTGGGTGAGTACAGGGATGGCTAGGCCAGTGATGGGTGTAGGGTGGGGCAGTGAGGCCTACGCGGTAGTAGAGCCAGCCACGAAAGGCAGGAGTAGGCGGCACGACCAACGCTAGTTTGGGAAGCTGGAGTAAGAAGACCAGAGGTTGAAGAAGCACTACGGTCGTTGGATGGACATCATACACACACTCAAGCTAGAATGTTCATATTGACTAAGTTGACAAAACCCACCGTCCGAGGAGGGTAGGAAGGTAGCCAACATGGCCGCAGCTACTCGGGATGCAGCGGCTGCCGAGAAGCGTTGTCGCACGGCAGAGGCCAAGCTGAAGGCCCTCCATGACGAGCAGGACACCCACACCCGTAAGCTCGAGGAGCAGGAGGAGGAGCTGAAGGCCCGAGAGGATGTGCTCGCCAACCGCGACGCCGAACTGGAGCAGGCAGCCCAGGAATAGGCTGCGGAGTGGACCGCCTGGAGAAGCTGAAGGAGGAGACAGAAACGGCCCAAGCGTCCCACACCAAGCTCGTCTTCGAGGAGAAGGCCCGGCTGGAGGCCAGGGAGAAATCCCTGGTTGCAGCGGAGGAGGCTGTCACCGCGGGGTGTGACACCTTTGTCTCCCTTGAGCTGAGGTCCAGCAAGGCACTGCAGGACCTTTACGGGGAAGGGTACAAGAAGCTGCTGGTGACTCCATAGGAAGGCCCCGGCGGGCTGCTCCCCAAGCTCGCTGCGACGCTCGAGGGCATCATAGAGGGAGTGGGCCCAATGGTGGAGGGAGAGGCTCATGTGCTTTTTACCTCGGCCGCGACACGCATCTTCAGCCACCTCCATCTTCGGGACCCCAACTTCGACCTTGGTGCATTGCTCGAACCTGTGGATCTTGAGCTCCACGATGCTACCGCCGAGGCCGTGAAGAAGCAGGTCGAGGCCCAGCTGCATAAGTTCCTCTGCGTCGACCCTGCGGTTGCGGCTGATGGCAATGACGGCAGCAACGTTGTCGACGATGGGCCTCCCCAGGCGGGTGACGATGGTGTCCAAGGCTGAGGAAGAGGCTCGAAGGTGGCGCTTCCCCCTATTTTAGTCCTGCAACATTTAACATGCCTCCTTAAGGCGTAACAACTTATGCTTTAGCTTTTAAGAGACAATATGTTTTGTAATAATTTGCTAGGGTTCTGCGATTTCCTTTCCATTTGCTTTAGTGTTGTGTGTCGATAGGGCCCGGCCCCGCGCATACCTCAGCTACCATTGGGTTGTTCGGATCACCAAGACGAGACCAAGGGGTGAGGGACTACGTGAACAGTGAGGCTCCTGCATCGCGATGCTCGGGAGTCCCCCTTGACGTATGAACAACCCTCAGGAGGGTGATGCGGGTGTAGGTTTTGGCGTTCTACGTTGGCAGGGCTCGGCCCCACACATAGCTCACCCGCCGTTGGGGCGTTCGGATGACCAGGACGAGACCAAGGGGTGAGGGGCTACATGACCAATTAGGCTCCTGGGTCGCGATGCCCAAGGGTCCCCCTTGACGCACGAACAACCCTCCATACCTTTCCTCATCGGGCTCTCGCTCGGGAGGGGTGCGCGAAGACCACGTCCAAGGGACCTGGCGATGTGGCATATGCCAGGCGTGACCTAACCGCAGCCCCTGTGCCCAGCCCCCTCGCACGACTCTCCCAAGGGGAAAGCAGCGCCGTGGGGTTGAGCAGCAAGTCTAGTGGCTCTCCTAAGGTTACTAGAGCTGTTAGGCTTCCCTTAGTTGTTTATTCACTAGTGCAGAGCATGGTGCTTCTGCTCTTGCACAGGCATAGCCGCTCCTCGACCGTGTCGTCCACCCGCACGGAGCATGGGGGTTCCACTGGTATGTGAGTGGGAGCTCCCTCTAAGGGGAGACTCCGGGGCATGTACAACCCCATCCTGACACGTGGCTTGCACGGTAGGACTGGAGGAGGTGTGTATGGGAACTCGTGAGCCAACGCCGGACTCATGAGGCCCTACCTCAAGGCGGGTTGCGCCTGAACTTGATTAGAAACACTTGTGATGGTCTTGCAAGATGGTTTGGCAGCCAGCACCGAGTGAATCTCCTGAGGTTATTGCATGAGAAGGCCAAACACCAACGACCCCAGGAGGTGACGTGAACGGGGATGGCCCCCCAGACAAAGCACAGCCATTGGTTTTGTCGATGCTGCAGGAACAGACCCGAGCACAGATGCTATGCCCAATCTTCTCATGAGAAAGTCCTAAAGAAAGACAGCTGACGTACGGCTCCCGCGGCAATGAGGCACCGGGTCGCGCACCCTACCTTATCGGCCCCTGATTAGCTCATGCGAGAACAAGGCACCAAGGACCATCGGAGCTGACATGCACGGGAGCTAGCCCGTGAGCCAGGGCTCAGCCACTTGGGTTTAGCGAAGCTACAGGGACGAACCAAAGCACAGACGCCGTGCCAGTCCTTAATCATGAGGCGGTTGTCGGCGGGTTTGCAAGGGAGTACGACATTCATGGCGACGAAGCACCGGACAAACAGGTGATAATCATAAAGCAACTCATGGAAAGGGTAAAGCTAGTTCTGAAAGATGCAACGATACATGCCGCAGGGACGGACCCACACAGCTTGGGGATGATGCAGCCCGAGGGGCGCCCCCAAGTGAACAAACTAAAAAGTGTCACCTGGCACCGTTGCTGAAGAGGTGTTGGAGTAGCTGAAGACGTGTGCGGTAGAAGTTGCTCCTCGCGAGTGGCCCAGGTCCTAAACCTCGTGAGGCTCTGGAGGCGCGGGGGCTCGCAAGGATCCATCGCCACTTCCGATAGGATCGCCAGGTGCCTGGCCTCATGAGCCGCCAGGACGCCCCGCATGTGGCGCTGGTGCATGGCAACCCTGGTCAGCAACCAGAAAGGCATGCGAACGTAGCTTTGAGGGGGGCCTTGGCACCGGCCAACATGGGAGGGCCAGAAGAGCTCTTGAGAGATGACCCTATTGAGTCCTGGGATGTTAACGCAAACCCGCAGCTCGCTGCGCTCATCAGGGGAGGGAGCCGCGCTGGGTGGTGCGGGGTGATGCTTGCCTCGCATGGCTCTTGCGTCCTAAAGCTCCTTGGTTGCCTTGGTGATGAACTCATGAGCGCCTGGCACCTCGCGCCCTGCGCCCTCCTCGCAGAAACATGCATTTGTCGGATTACGGGCTCGGGCAAACCCTCGTAAGGTTTGAACTCTGGGGTACGCATGAAGAACACTCTCTTCCTCGCTCGCTCTCTCAACGATTCCACGTCCTAGCTCGACGGACCCAAAGAACAAGGGACACGAGGGTTTATACTGGTCCGGCCCACCTTGCGATGTAATACCCTACTCCAGTTCGTGGGAGGATTGCCTCGAGGGGCTGAGGATGAACTAGTACAATGGATGAACAACCTCGGTGGTGAGGTGTTCTTGAGCTAGACGAACTCATGAGCTCGTTCGGGTGGAATGGATCTGATCCATCCTCGTCTATTGTGGTGGCTAAGTCCTATTTATAGTGGCCTTGGTCCTCTTCCCAAATGTTAGGGGGAAGGTATCCCACAACGGCCAAGTTTGAAGGGGGACAACTATGTCGGATTACGGGTTCCTGCAAAACACTTGAGGTTCGAACTCTGTGTGCGCACGAAGATCTCTCTCCCCCTAGCTCACACTCTCACCTCGATCTCAAAGCCTAGCTCGCCGAACCTGAGGAACAAGAGACACAAGAGTTTATACTGGTTCGGGCCACCGTTGCAGTGTAATAACCTACTCCAGTGTGGTGTGGTGGATTGCCTTGTAGGCTGGTAATGAACAAGTACAAGGGAAGAACAGCCTCCTGAGGAGAGGTGTTCTAGAGCCCGATGAGCTTGTGTGTGTGTGTGGATGGTCTGGTTCGTCTCCAGATCTGATGAGATTCCTCCTACGGTGGTGGCTAGTCCTATTTATATAGGCCCTGGCCCTCTTCCCAAATATTAGGTGGGAAGGGATCCCACAACGGCCAGTTTGAAGGGGGACAACTAGTAGAAGCTATCCTGACAAAAGGTGGTCTTCGCCTACCAAAGGGTTTGGTGGTGATGCCATCATGGGCTCCGTGATGGCGTCCGTCCTACCGACCTGCTGGTCTTGGTCTTGTTGCACCGATATGGAAACCTTTGCCTGAGGCCTCGGGATTCCTCGCCTGCGCTTGCCTCTTTGGCACCAAAGAGGAAACTGCTACTCTACGCCCGCTGGCACCCACCTGGCCTTGGCCGTCATGGCTCATGTCACGCGCTCCTCGTGAGGTGCCCCTTGCATAGGTATCTCCGCTCCTCAGGAGCCATCCTATTGAGGTTGCACCTGAGGAGGTCTCGTGTCGTCCGCCTCGCAAGGCTTGGCCCCTCACAAGGGTCTTGAGTGTTTGCTGATGAAGATGGGCCATACTAGGCCACTGGTGGAGCCACGCCCTGGGCCACAGGCAGGCAAGTCTGGGGACCCCCATTCCCAGAACGTCGACAGTAGCCCCCGAGCCCAAGGCGCGCTCGTACTTGGCTTTGTGGCGAATCCAAGGGTCAAGTGCGGAGCACCGAGGGCCCCAATAGCCTGTAGCCTCGATCAACACGTGGTGACTGATGTGACATGGGCGCCTCCCACGCAGCCTCGGTTTCCGCCTGGCTAAGGAACCATTGTCGTCTTCGTAGCTCCACCTCCTTTACAGGTAGCACACTCTGCCGCTCCCTCATCTTGCAAAAGGCAGCGGATCTCTTCCCCCGGTCGAATCTGACACCAACTCCTCCCGCCGCCATGGCACCAAGCCGGAAGAAGAAGGAAAAGAAGGAGTCCCATACCACCGCCCCCACGATGCCGGTCTTCGCACCCGCCATCGAGCAGTCGGTGGTGCTCAACCAAGAGGCGATGGGCAAGGTGCGCCCGGTGCTTGCCGCTGATTTCAATGAGTGGGAGTGTAGGATCGAAAGTATGTCTAGAGGGGGGGTGATTAGACTACTTGACCAAATAAAAACTTAACCTTTTCCCAATTTTAGTTCTTGGCAGATTTTAGCTATTGTAGGACAAGTCAAGCAATCATCACACAATTCAAGCAAGCATGCAAAGAGTATATTGGCAGCGGAAAGTAAAGCATGCAACTTGCAAGAATGTAAAGGGAAGGGTTTGGAGAATTCAAACGCAATTGGAGACACGGATGTTTTTCCCATGGTTTGGATAGGTGGTGCTATCCTACATCCACGTTGATGGAGACTTCAACCCACAAAGGGTAACGGTTGCGCGAGTCCACGGAGGGCTCCACCCACAAAGGGTAATGGTTGCGCGAGTCCACGAAGGGCTCCACCCACGAAGGGTCCACGAAGAAGCAAACCACCCACAAAGGGTCCACGAAGAAGCAACCTTGTCTATCCCACCATGGCCATCGCCCACGAAGGACTTGCCTCACTAGCGGTAGATCTTCACGAAGTAGGCGATCTCCTTGCCCTTACAAACTCCTTGGTTCAACTCCACAATCTTGTCGGAGGCTCCCAAGTGACACCTAGACAATCTAGGAGACACCACTCTCCAAGAAGTAACAAATGGTGTGTAGGTAATGAACTCCTTGCTCTTGTGCTTCAAATGATAGTCTCCCCAACACTCAACTCTCTCTCATAGGATTTGGATTTTGTGGAAAGAAGATTTGAGTGGAAAGCAACTTGGGGAAGGCTAGAGATCAAGATTCATATGATAGGAATGGAATATCTTGGTCTCAACACATGAGTAGGTGGTTCTCTCTCAGAACATATGAGTTGGAATTGTGTATGTGTTCTGATGGCTCTCTCCATGAATGAAGAGGAGGTGGAGGGGTATATATATAGCCTCCACACAAAATCCAACTGTTACACACAGTTTTCCAATCTTGGTGGGACCGAATCAACAAACTCGGTCGGACCGAAAAGGTAAACCTAGTGACAGTTAGAGATTTTCGGTGGGACTGACATGCAACTTGGTAGGACCGATATGGTTAGGGTTTGGGCATATCGTAATCTCGATGAGACCGATTACACAAACTCGGTGAGACCGATTTTGGTAATTAGCTAACCAGAGAGTTGGTCAGGCAAACTCGGTGGGACCGATTTGCTCTTTCAGTGAGACCGAAAAGTTACAAAAAGGAAACACTGAATTTACATTGCAATCTCGGTGGGACCGATTCGCTTTTTTGGTGAGACCGGAAAGTTACGAAAAGGAAACAGAGAGTTCGCAATCCCATCTCGGTGAGACCGAGATCCCTATCGGTAGAACCGAATTGCTAGGGTTTGGCAGTGGCTTATGACAAGTGAAACTCGGTGGCGCCGGATAGAAAGAATCGGTATGACCGAGTTTGGCTTAGGGTTTAGGTCATAAGTGGATATGGGAAAGTAGTTGAGGGTTTTGGAGCATATCACTAAGCACATGAAGCAAGAGGCTCATTAAGCAACACCTCATCCCTCCTTGATAGTATTGGATTTTCCTAAAGACTCAATGTGATCTTGGATCACTAAAATATAAAATGAAGAGTCTTGAGCTTTTGAGCTTGAGCCAATCCTTTGTCCTTAGCATTTTGAGGGTTCCACTTTCACATCCATGCCATGCCAATCATTGAGCTTTCCTGAAATAATCATCTTGGAATAGCATTAGCTCAATGAGCTATATGTTGTTATGAATTACCAAAACCACCTAGGGATAGTTGCACTTTCAGGGAGGCGATGGTGTCCTGGCTCGCTTCCCACGCCGAAGTTGACAGGACAGCCACCGAGGTCCCCATCCATCTTCACGCCCTCTGGGCAGGCTTGATTCCCCTCTTCTCCAATTTCTTCAATGCGGTGCTCTCGCATTACCAGATCAACGCACTGCATCTCGGTCCCCACTCCATCCTCCTCCTTGTTGTCTTCGCTTTCATCTGCGAAGCCATGGTGGGGATTGACCCTTGTGTGGCCTTGCTTCGCTACTTCTTCTCGCTACACCTGACAGATCCACTCCAGCGCTCAGGGTGTGTATCCCTTCAGGCCGTTGCGGCGACGGCCGGCTCAGGGATTGACTTCGAGCTCTCACCGGTGGTCGGAGGCTTCAGGAAGAGGTGCGTGTTTATGGACATTGGCGTGCGCAGCCCCCTGCTTCCGCTCCCTCGGATTCCAGCTACTCTGAGCTCCGGTTGGGGGCACGCGAAGCTCACCGATCGGCGGCTCACCCATGTCGGGCTCCGGCTTGCCAGGCTAAAGGACCTTGGAGTGACGGTGCCCATGGTGGTGAAGGAGTTCATCCGGTGTCGCGTCGCTCTGCTTGAGCGCCACTCTCGGCAAATGTGGACCTTCTCTGGCTACGGGGACCGCATGAGGCTTCAGGCTCCGGCTCTTCCTCCTGAGGTGCGGTGCACGTGGCTCAAGCTCGTGATGGGCGTCCCGATGCCGGCCAACCTACCGAAGGAGGGCTATCTTCGATACTGCTGCTCGAACAAGGTGGAGTTCGTGAAGCAGATGCCCCTATTCGAGCGATGGTGACGCTGCTGCTAAGGAACCGGCACCACTCGGGGCTCCTGAGGTGCCGTCCCCTGCGACCTTGGAGAGCTGTCCTGAGGAAGCGGCCTGGGGGACGACGCGGTCCGATGCTCCTGAGGCCAGAGCCACCGAGGCCCTGGTGAACCGCGATGAGGCAAGTACCGAGGTCTCCGTGCGGTCCAGCACCCCTGAGGTCGCCTCTGCAGGAGTGACACCATCCGCGCCCCGCCTTGGTGACCATGCCCAGGGCTTCGGCCGGCTCCGACCGAACTTCGCGGCGCTCCGCAAGAGGAGGGGGTCACAAAGCTGCAGTGGTGACACCTTCCGGCCATTGAAGCAGAGGAAGTACATTGCTATTAACGAGTGAGTACCTTATCTTTGTAATTTCTCAAGTGCCGCTTCTCCTCTTGACTGTGGTTCCTCAGGGTCCCTTCCGCTAAGGTGACGAAGTCTCCGGAGACGCAACCTCCTCCTGCCTCAAGTCCTCTGCTGACCTTGAGCTCCCGAAGCCAGCCTGCCTCACTTGGCGCGAGGTCGGCCGGAGGGGCAAGCATGCCGACTTGGCGTCTCGACCCTGCATTCTTGCCGTTCGTTCTTCGCAGCCTTGCCTGGGATGCAGAAAGTGTGCCAAGGGCTCCTCCTCTGGTTATTGACTGCGGCTTGGTGGCCTCGGCTCTGGCCTTTCCTTTGGGCAATGAGCCTCTGCCCCTCCGGGCCCCCGACATGGCCTGAAGTGCGATTAGAAAGGTGCCGGCCTCCAGGCCCCTGCTAGGAGGAGGCAAGCCACCTCGAGCCTCTTCAATGACTACCGGCGTGGAGGACGGACCCAGTCGTGCATTCGAGCTTGCGTGCGGGCGGGGTGCTGTCCGTCACGCGCTCTTCCGGGAAGCGATGGGTGCACTGAGCCAGCTTGAGGAAGAGCTCGTGGACGTCGACGCCCGCCTTGAAAGTGGGGGTCTTCGGCTAGCGGATGAATGGCGTCAGCTGAAGGTGGCCATCAACCTTGGGCACCTCCAGCGTGAGCGCGCCAACACAAAAGCTGAGGCATGCCTCACAACCTCGGGCGAGGCCAGCGCCCGAGCCTTGGAGGAGGTCAGGGAGGCATACCACTGCCGCGAGGTCGCCGAGAAGTGTTGGCAGGAGCTCCAGGCCCTGAATGTCTTCCTAGAGCAGGAGGTGGAGGCGCGTAGAGTTGCCTTGGCGTCGATGAAGGGGGCGCCGTCCGAAGAGGAGGATATCTTGGAGCGCAAGGAAGCGCTAATGCTGGAGGCCACAGAGCCCAGCCTCGAGCTTGAGCAGTTGGAGACAAGGGAGCGTCAGGTTGCTTAGGCGGAAGATGCCGCCAGCGCGTGCGAGGCCAGGATCCAGGAGGAAGTGGACTGCGGGGTGGCGGAGGCTCACGCTAATCTTACCAATAGGTACGACCTGAAGCTGAAGCTCATGGAAGCCGAAGCTAAGGGCAGGACCACCGCCCTCATGTCGAGGTTGGCTGAGGCGGAGCAGTGCGAGAAGGCCGCTGCAACTTCCTTGATCTCCATGCAGGCCGAGTTGGCCTCCGCCCGTGCTGAACTGCTCCCGCTTCAGCAGCGAGTTACCGCTGCTGAGTCCCTCATGCAACAGAGCAGGAGGAGGCGATCCACCGACAGACATTGCAGTGTGAACACACCCCCATGCTCTAGGACCTCAGGGTGAGGGCCAATCGGGCGCTGGGCATCATCTGTGACGAATACGCCCCTCATCCCCATGCAGAAGACTATGACGGCCATCATCGCTTCTTCACCGACGTCATGACACGCCCGGAGGACCGGGCTGAGACGGCTCGCGAGCTCGTTGATGAAAAGGGTCGTGGCCTCCTTGGGCACGCGTTTTCCCGCGTCTTCAGCCATCTTCAGAATGCCGACTCCAACTTCGACTTTGACGCCGCCATTACCCCAATGCCCGGAGCTATCCGGGGCAACCTGGCACGCTGGGTAGATGATAACATGGATGCTCTAGTCAGAGCTTTCTCTTCTGACGATGATGTAGTGGTGGTCATGGCGGATGAAGTGGACGTGGTGAACCATGGTGAAAACGACGCTGACGATGATGCCAGTAGCATGTCCGGGAGTGATTCGGAAGATGCTATGAGCGACATGTCTGATTGATACCGAGCTCCTTGTTTTGAACCTGCGCACAAAAGCTCAGTCCAGGCGGGCCTTAGGCTGGCTTTGTAGCTGTCGATGTGTAGTTCTCCCGAGGGGAGTCCTCCGCGGGCTCGTGAGGTTTTGATCTTCTGAGGAGCCTGCTGGTCTGCCCGAGAGGGCCTTGCGAGAGACGAGCGTTAGATCACGGTGAGATGTGCGCGCATACCACACCCAGCCCCCGCTCGCAAGGCGCTCGTAAGGGAGGGGCAGTAGGCGCTAGCCTCGAAACAAGGCACAGAGCCAGAAAACTCAAGAAATCAACATGAATGAGAAACGATGCCCCCCATGCTTTGCCAATGAAAATACGACTGCGAGTTCAAATCCAAAAGGCAGCAAATCGAGCTACAGAAAAGGGGTTGAAAGCAAATAGCCGCATCCGGCACCTAGCTAGTTTCTTGTCTTCTCACCAGCGCGGAGCATAGAGCTTTCACTGGCCGTGAGCATAGTCATTGGGGGACAGTGTCGACGGCCAGCGCTGAGCATGGTGCTTCCACTAGGACGTGGGCGGGAGCCCCCGAGGCCCGAGGGCGGCTCTTCGGAGACTCCGGGGCGTGTACAGCCCCACTCATTATTACGTGAGGGTGTCATGGGCAGAGACCTTCACAGGCGTGAGCCTTGCTTCATATCGCCAGACGAGGGCCCCGCCTTGGGCCACCCTCGACCACCGTTGGGGCATCCGATAACCAGGACGATGGCAAGGGGCAAAGGGGACACTAACGACGCCCTCGGCGACCACGGGCCCTCTACCGGGGGGAGAGCTCGCCGGCTCCTCCCTAGTAGACGACCTACCTTCGTGCGTTGCCTTGCCCCGCGTGACATGAGGGAGGGCCTTGCTCCAGACCCCTTCCGCGCAGCCCCTAGCACTACAATAAAAATACACTTCCGTGATGATACGTGTTTGTCACAGTAGGTTGCATTTTTTGTCATGCATGTACATCCATGACGATTTTATGACAGAATCAAGATAGTCATACATGTGCTGTCGTAGAAGTGTTCCATCACATTACCAAAATTATCATCATGGAAGTGTCCACTTCCATGAAGATAAATCGCGCGTCACAGAAGTGCTTTCGTCAAGGGTGACCAACACGTGGCATGCACCGTAACGGGACGTCGTTAAGCTATCGGGTCAGATTTTGGATCCGATAACCCGTTAACATCCCTGACCAATGGGAAAATTGCATGTGTAAAATTCTGATTGGCCGAAGGGAACACCTGTCAGCTCGTCAGTGGGCTAGATGTCGCCCGTCCATTGGAGCAGACCTGCCTATGATACGTCGACACGTGGCTGGGGCCAACAGAGGCCCGTATAGGTTAAAAAAGCCGGCCCAGTCAAAGGCCCGTAGAACTTAATCAGGTACTAGTGGGCCAGCCCAATAACGGCCTGCTTAATAAAGGCCCATTTACGGCCCGAAGCTAGATCTGTCATGTTAATTATTCGCCCAATATTTGGGCCCATTGACGGCCCGAAGCCAGATCTGGCCCGTTAATTGTTCACCCAATATTTGGTCCCATTTGCGGACCACCGCCCTCATGTCGAGGTTGGCTGAGGCGGAGCAGTGCGAGAAGGCCGCTGCAACTTCCTTGATCTCCATGCAGGCCAAGTTGGCCTCCGCCCGTGCTGAACTGCTCCCGCTTCAGCAGCGAGTTACCGCTGCTGAGTCCCTCATGCAACAGAGCAGGAGGAGGCGATCCACCGACAGACATTGCAGTGTGAACACACCCCCATGCTCTAGGACCTCAGGGTGAGGGCCAATCGGGCGCTGGGCATCATCTGTGACGAATACGCCCCTCATCCCCATGCAGAAGACTATGACGGCCATCATCGCTTCTTCACCAACGTCATGACACGCCCGGAGGACCGGGCTGAGACGGCTCGCGAGCTCGTTGATGAAAAGGGTCGTGGCCTCCTTGGGCACGCGTTTTCCCGCGTCTTCAGCCATCTTCAGAATGCTGACTCCAACTTCGACTTTGACGCCGCCATTACCCCAATGCCCGGAGCTATCCGGGGCAACCTGGCACGCTGGGTAGATGATAACATGGATGCTCTGGTCAGAGCTTTCTCTTCTGACGATGATGTAGTGGTGGTCATGGCGGATGAAGTGGACGTGGTGAACCATGGTGAAAACGACGCTGACGATGATGCCAGTAGCATGTCCGGGAGTGATTCGGAAGATGCTATGAGCGACATGTCTGATTGATACCGCGCTCCTTGTTTTGAACCTGCGCACAAAAGCTCAGTCCAGGCGGGCCTTAGGCTGGCTTTGTAGCTGTTGATGTGTAGTTCTCCCGAGGGGAGTCCTCCGCGGGCTCGTGAGGTTTTGATCTTCTGAGGAGCCTGCTGGTCCGCCCGAGAGGGCCTTGCGAGAGACGAGCGTTAGAACACGGTGAGATGTGCGTGCATACCACGCCCAGCCCCCGCTCGCAAGGCGCTCGTAAGGGAGGGGCAGTAGGCGCTAGCCTCGAAACAAGGCACAGAGCCAGAAAACTCAAGAAATCAGCATGAATGAGAAACGATGCCCCCCATGCTTTGCCAATGAAAATACGACTGCGAGTTCAAATCCAAAAGGCAGCAAATCGAGCTACAGAAAAGGGGTTGAAAGCAAATAGCCGCATCCGGCACCTAGCTATTCTTCTTGTCTTCTCACCAGCGCGGAGCATAGAGCTTTCACTGGCCGTGAGCATAGTCATTGGGGGACAGTGTCGACGGCCAGCGCTGAGCATGGTGCTTCCACTAGGACGTGGGCGGGAGCCCCCGAGGCCCGAGGGCGGCTCTTCGGAGACTCCGGGGCGTGTACAGCCCCACTCATTATTACGTGAGGGTGTCATGGGTGGAGACCTTCACAGGCGCGAGCCTTGCTTCATATCGCCAGACGAGGGCCCCGCCTTGGGCCACCCTCGACCACCGTTGGGGCATCCGATAACCAGGACGATGGCAAGGGGCAAAGGGGACACTAACGACGCCCTTGGCGACCACGGGCCCTCTGCCGGGGGGAGAGCTCCCCGGCTCCTCCCTAGTAGACGACCTACCTTCGTGCGTTGCCTTGCCCCGCGTGACATGAGGGAGGGCCTTGCTCCAGACCCCTTCCGCGCATCCCCTAGCACTACAATAAAAATACACTTCCGTGATGATACGTGTTTGTCACAGTAGGTCGCATTTTTTGTCATGCATGTACATCCATGACGATTTTATGACAGAATCAAGATAGTCATACATGTGTTGTCGTAGAAGTGTTCCATCACATTACCAAAATTATCATCATGGAAGTGTCCACTTCCATGAAGATAAATCGCGCGTCACAGAAGTGCTTTCGTCAAGGGTGACCAACACGTGGCATGCACCGTAACGGAACGTCGTTAAGCTATCGGGTCAGATTTTGGATCCGATAACCCGTTAACAGCCCTGACCAATGGGAAAATTGCATGTGTAAAATTCTGATTGGCCGAAGGGAACACCTGTCAGCTCGTCAGTGGGCTAGATGTCGCCCGTCCGTTGGAGCAGACCTGCCTATGATACGTCGACACGTGGCTGGGGCCAACAGAGGCCCATATAGGTTAAAAAAGCCGGCCCAGTCAAAGGCCCGTAGAACTTAATCAGGTACTAGTGGGCCAGCCCAATAACGGCCTGCTTAATAAAGGCCCATTTACGGCCCGAAGCCAGATCTGTCATGTTAATTATTCGCCCAATATTTGGGCCCATTGACGGCCCGAAGCCAGATCTGGCCCGTTAATTGTTCACCCAATATTTGGTCCCATTTGCGGCCCGAAGCCAGATCTGGCCCATTAATTGGGCCCAACTACAGCCCAGTGACTTTCGGCCTATTAGAGGCCTAATGTAGACATGGGCCCATTTCTGCCCAGTGTGACTTTCGGCCTAGGAATGGCCCGTGCTGCCCATGGGCCATATATGGTCCGACGGGACGTCGGGCCCACTAATTGCCTGTGCTAAAGGTGGCAACAGTTAAGCCCAATGTGACTTTGGGCCTGTTAAAGGCGTGTCGCATAATTCGGCCCGTTGATGCCTATGCTAAGCTTTCGGCCTCTTAAAGGCCCATGATATCAGTGGGCCAACTAAGGCCCGAGATATGTTTCGGCATGGTAACCGCCCGTGAGCTAACTCGGCCCAAAATGGCCCAGTCTATATTTCGGCCTGCTGAAGGCCCGACGACGACTAGTGAAAATTGAGGCCCAACATGCATTTTGGCCTGCTAAAGGCCCGTGGTTTCATCTCGGTCGTAACAGGCCAGTACAATATTCAGCTTGTTAATGGCCAACGCTACCTGGACGAACTAAGCGCTGGGTCGACAAAAGGCCCAACTGAAATATAGGCCGGTGTAAGTTTGGGCCTGGCGCAATGTGTGAAGGCCCCAATCATTCGGGCCCAAGAAAGACGCAGGCTGGCCCAATTGTGGCCCACTAAAAACCTGGCCTGTTAGAGTCAAATGTTTCAGTCCGGTCGACTACATCTGATTTTTTTTCACATAGCGAATGATGGCAGTAACTAGTAGGAATTAAGAACAAACCTACTCTATACAATAAAGAAATTACGGCATAGTAACTAAGAATAAACCTACACTATACAATAAAGGATTTAAGGTATATTACATCCAATGGGCATCGAAGTTCGCCACCAGTGATTATAAAGTGCAACGAAGAAGCAGATTACAAAAACTAGGCACCATTGCAGCGTAACAAAATAATACTGAACCGAGAGCACTTCCAAGACAGTTCAAGAAAGGTTAGCCTTGCGGGGGAACTGATGCGCAAGCTGCCGAGCAAGGCTGTGAAACTAGCCTAGCATGTCGGTCATAGCTTCCAGGTGTAGCTGTTTAGCGATGAGGTTCTCATTGGTGTTCTCCGCAATCTTTCTTAGAGATAGGACTTCAAGTCGAAGTTGAGTTGCAGAATGCCTTTCTGCTAGAACTTGGGACTGAAGAAGTCGAACTGATTCAGACAACGAATTCTGTGAGCTTGTCTGACTGTTAGTCTCAAGTAACTTGAACACTGCATCAAGGCAAGACTTTGGGGTTGTATCGCTATCTTGAAGATGTTTTGCCTTCTTTGCTGCAATATATGTTGGGTTTTTCTCACAGCCTTCAGCAGACTTGTGCATGCCATCAGGCATATCACCCTGAAACAAAGCAGAGAGATGACAGGTTTTGCACGTGTATAAACAAAGATGATAACTGTTCTGTCAATTCTATCCAATTTCAAATTAGAAAATAAAGAGTAAGTTCAAAATATCAATAGCATAATTTGGCATTGTTCATAATGCGGGGAGCTTCACCACACTACTGGATTACCATGTCAACATAACAAGCATAGATGAAGGGCAAAGAAAATCATTGTATCTATTTTGGATAATGTGCATGGCATGTTGTTCATATCATCAGCCACATTAGTAAGATAAAACAGGAGATGGCAAGGTGCAAATGTGGGCTGCTTCACCACACACTGGATAATAGATCCACAAAAACAAGCATACATATAGGGAGTATTAAGTAATGTGCATGGTATGAATAAGGAATTTGGTTTTACAAGTAAAACTTAGAACTTACGGTTCTTACGAACATGCATTTTGGTAGAAATAGCAAACTAAACAGCAGTAAATGATAGGGAGTATGAGCAAATTAAGAATTTTGTCTAGCACTTATTGTTTGCAACTAATCGACGTGAATAATTGGATATTATATCGAATGAGTAAGAAAGACAAGTAAAATTATCAACAAACCTGGGTTGCAGTAGTAATCTGGGTCAATGTCACTACGACCAACAATCCAAAATGACTAGTTTCTTTTCCAAGGGACGGAATTTTGAAAACCCAGTGAACTTTATAGGTACTAAAGATTAACGAAATACATCTGAACCATTAAGTGTAGGTAGCACCGAGCACACAACAAACCCTAATGACAGTCCTGCCTAATGAGTAATGAATCAATTAGAAAATGGGTGATGAGGAGTGGCTGCTGAGTGTTGAGGACATATCTCAAGATAAATCGGGTTGGCTTGGTGGGTGCTGCACGCCTGAGCCCTGAACGGACTAGGAAGGTAGGCACGTCGGTGCGCCCGGGCAGCAGTGACGCTGTTGGGCGAGCGGCTCCTGGCCTCCTGTTAGTCCGGCGTCTCCTCCTAGAGTCATGCCGTCTGGGGACGGGAAGTCACCGGCGAGGCAGACGGCTGGGGGCGAGTAGAGATCAGAAGCGCGCAGCAGAACAGAGGGGAATCGGAGCCTGGGACGACCCAAAATCCCAGGGTGGGCCGGCCCACCATGGGCACCCTGTAGAGATACACACCCAGCTGCGAACATGCATTTTCGAAACTAATTTAGGAACATTTAGCTGACCAATTAAATAACTTTGTTTTAATAATATCAGATTCATATTTGAACAACTAATCTTGTTTAGCTTGATGGGTGGAGGAGTGTTATTATGACACGAAGCACGTATTCTGATCGTATAGTGATCACAAAAGGGGGAAACTCTAAGCATATTTTTTTAGCAAAAGAGGGTTTCCCCTCCGATTTCTATTAAAGAAACCACCACGGAACCAACATGATCAATTAAACCCTAAGCATGATGAATTAAATCGTATCATGGTTGTGCCACGGCAGATTTGAAGCTGCAAACCGGAGAAATGATATTTAGCATCCATTGTTTGCTTCGAACTAAGAACTAAATTCTAAGAGCTGAAAAGAAAGTAGAGTTACCAAGTTAAGATCTATTTTCTGGTTGAGATCAAAAAGTTGAGGAGATATGAAGTACCACCTCTCTTGCGGCGCCGTGTAGGCATCGGGGGTGCGATGGCTGTCGGTGGCGTTGAAGCAGATCTGCGACGGTAGACGGGTGCATCGGGGGATAAGTCTTGTTGCGGTGGAAGGGAAGGTCGTGTGAGCGGCCCCGACAAAGAGGACGACGGCGCCGATGAAGCGAGAGGACGCGATGCAAGGCTATTGGTCCATCGCCGTGGATGAGAAACGTCCATCTCTAGCTGTGGACGATGTGGTCTTGGTAGGCACTCCAGCATGGTGGAGGACGGTGGCGATGGATGTGGTGGAGGACGGCGACGATGGATGGGGTGGTGGACGGAGGCTGGTGTGGGGATGGGGTGTTCTAGCGCGCACGGTGTATGAATGGGAAAATGGAGGGAGAGGTACGGGGAACCATGTTTTTGGGATGCGCCTGTCTGAAATATGGGAAAGTTACGAACTTAGCCCCCGTTTAAAATTTGGACGTCTCGTCGGTTGGGGATAGGACGGTAATCTCGCATCTCGCCAATATTTTCCCAGAGCGATTTCGGGCGAGGAGAGGGTGGTGGGCGCCCACGGTGTATGAACAGGGCTGACAGGTAGGGCGGTTGTGTCACGTCTGAGTGAAGTTACAAAACCGCCCCTATTGAAAATATTTGCCTAAACCGATTTCGGCCGAGTCGAGTTTGTTTTGCCGCCAACCGTGTATGAATGGGGAACGGAGGGAGAAATAGAGGTCTTTCAGACGAGCTTGAATCAAATGAGTTTTGCCGCCCATGTTTGACACCCACCGTGTCGGAATGGTCTCAAAGGCGGTCGTGTCACGTCTAATTGAAGTTACCAACCTACCCCTATTTAGAGCAATGGAAATCGGGCCGATGGATTGTGTGTGTAATTGGTAGACAGTAATTTCCGTCTCCCAAACACTTGGCTTCGGGCAGCCGACGTGGGAGTGGACATTTTGCTGCTTCTTTCGAATTTTGAGACAATAAGCATCCACGTTTACCCTGGCAACTAAATTTGAATCCATTTTGTATTCCTATATGAATCTTTATAAATCATTCTATGTGTTTTTATATATCTTCAAAAGGACAACAAAGATGTATTCCACTGTCATATATGAATATTGTTTACAAATGCCCATACTCAAATTCAGAAACTAGAATCCAGTTTAAGGTGAATTCGTATATTTGGAACACTTCATGTCCAACTCAAATGTCACACACAGCATAATGTGTACTCCCATTTAGATATGTACACAAGCGATGTATTGAGATTCAAATACCAAGTCAATCAACAAAGAATGTGCAGAACTAACAGACATATAAACACTTATAGAGTATATGGATCAATAATATCAACTAACATACATAAGCCAGGCCGATGTACTTTTTTTGGCTACAAAATCCTTTTTCTAGCCAGCATCTTGGCCCTTTACGATGCGTGCCACTTATGGTCCATCTATACTACTACTATTGTTGAATGCACATTCAGCCCGATTGGAATATTTGTAGGTCTGGCACAACAATCCAAATGAAATGTCTCCGAGTCTTATCAATTAATACAGACTTGTGCTCAAATAAAATTACAAATAAAAAAACAATTATTACATGATATCCAAAACAAATGGTTTGATTGATTACATGAATAGACAACACAAAGGTTATTCAAGTATGGAAAGAACATTTCACCTATGATTTATCAAGTAGGAATTTAATTTCCTTTTTCCCTTCAGGACCTTAACAATATGGTTAGTCTCAGCTTGCTTCGTTTTGAAATCCATCAAATATTTAATGGTTGTCTTGAGTACTGCTTGTGATTGTGTTGTTTGCTTCCTCAACATGTCAACTTCATCTCTAAGTGCAGAAGCTGAATCTCTTTCTACCACTAGTTTAGCCTCTAGAGCATCAGCAGTTGGCAATTCATAATGCACGATTGGGTCGGTGCCACTGTTGTGGGATGATGCAACGTCCATGGGGACCTCTCTCTTTGATCTTGGGCTAACCTGTTTTGCTATTAAAGTTCCGATTGGATTCAGAAAAGTTGAAGTTAGCAAAACATCTCAACTGGGAGTTATAACAGCAAACCAGTTAAACAAACAAGGAATTAAAGAGTTTCAATTGGATGCTGAAAAGTAGTTATTAACATCATTGTAACCCGCTGTTACAGCAGCAAAGCAGTTCAACAAACAAGTAGATATTTAAGTTAAGGCAAACAGGTAATTCTTAACAGTAAGTATCAAACACATAGATAAGCGCAGTCTACAATATGATTAACAGGCTGTGCCATTATGTAATCAGTAGCAAACTAAATTAAGCCAAGCAACGTAATTGAACAATTTTGCAATAAGTGGCTAACTAAAATTCCGAGAAGCAGGTAATTGAACTTACGCTAGTTCTTTGTACAGGCACACTGCAACTTCTTTTTCGCTTACAAGGTTGTACGAAGGAGTCCATGGCATCAATTGCTTGGATACGTAGTCCCAATACTTCTTTCTTCCCACACTGCATGGGTAAGTAGAATGGTTAATCTGGTAAGATGGTGCATCCTTGATATGATATACGAGGACATGTAGTCAGACTAGTTGTAGCCAAACACATCACACTGGCTTTTACTGTATATTTCATGTGATTACTTTTGGCATATCAAGATCTAAGCAATCTACACTAGGATGAAAAGACTGGCATCCTTCACATTATTGGTGAACTCAGTTCATAGAAACAAGCAATTCAACCATTCTATGGGTAAATCAAAAGCGCCACTGGAATATTTTTCACTATCCAATCATACACGCAAAAAGGGGCGACGCCACCATAGGGGCTGGTATGGGTGGCCGCCTCAGGTGGCTGGAAAGTGTGCACCTAGTTTGAGTCGTCCAGGTTGGCCCATGCTAGTTTTGTTCGTCCCAATGCACGAGCAGGCAATGTAAAAAATGAAGAAAAATGTTTCAATTTGGATGGGCCAATAACATAAGTGCAAGGCAGGCCTTATAGCAGGCTCGCGGCCCAAACGAGCGCCTCCCATATCGATCGACAGCAGGAAAAATCACAATTCATTCGCTCCAGCCTCCAGACTAGTTCGCTCCTAACCTAGCCGCTGCTGGACAGACTAACACATCACTTCCTCGCGCCCTTGTTGGAGGGCGGTCGCCAGGCTTCAAGCGAACAGAAGGACAAGAAGATGAAGATCCAACCCTGGGCGTAGCCTGCGTGGGAGGCAGCGGCGGCAGCACGGGCATGGCATCGAGCTTGCGCAAACGGATAGTCACAGCTTGCAAGAGTAGCATGCGCAACGAGCAGGTACATCACATCCCTGATTATATCTAATTCAACTCTTCAATTTTTGGCCAATAGTTAAACCTGACGGTGTTGTAAAACTGCTTGTATGTAGGGAATCTATGAGAAAATGAAACCAATTTCTACTTATTTTATAACTCCCCCAATCAATACTGAACTGACTGAATCTGATGTATCTAATCAAGTATCCGGTGCAAACATACAAGCTCATGTTGTTCTTGAGCCTGAAGTGTCTAATGAACAGACTGCTAATGAAGGATTTGATCCAAACGTTTTACATGCTCCTAGTGATGAACATATAGTGTCTAATGGGGGATCTAATGCAAGCATTTTGCAAGCTCATTGAAGGATTTAGTGTGTAATGATGATCTACTATTTTGAGAGAGACAGAGATTTGAAGGCATTCATGACAAGCAAATTATAGTGCATTTTCATAGCTTGAGGAAATGTCGAGGCCATCTACCAGAAAGTCCCCGTATCATGACAACATAGCATAAATACTTTTCTAATCTATTGTTTGAAACTATTGGCATACTTGTGCAGGATAGATATATTGATATGCAGTTTGCGCACTGGTTATACGTGCAATTACACTTCGATATTTTCAGCCAGAGAACAAATAATTTAAGCAGGTACATACCATGTTTGTAGTCCTTGTACACCATGTTGCATTTTGTGTTTTTTGGTGCTTGCATCATTTAGTGTTTATAATCTGAACTACTTTGGATCATTAGCTGGTTTTCAAAGTGCATGTAGCTTCACATTTCTCAAGTTATGTTGATTTCCGGAGTGCAAGTGCCTTCGTATTTTCTAAGTTAAATGTTCGCCCCTGGTAACTTGAATTCATGGATCAGCCACTGCACACAAATCATACATGAATGCCAGTATGAATTAAATGAAATGCAGGGACTTACGCTAGCTCGTTGTACAGGCTCACTATTACTCTACTTGTGCTTGGGATGTTCCACATACAAGTCCATGTTACCACTTGCTTGGATGTGCAGTCCTTGTGCTCCTTGCATCCACCTCTGCATTTTTGACACGGCGAATGGTTGATCAAATAAGAGGAATCGACCTTGATGTTGTACCGGAGGACAAATACTTACAAGGTTATACGGGTGTGCAGGATGTGTACCAGATCCCGTAGCGCCGTCATGCTTCACTAAAAAATGGATTTGCTTGTTTCAGATGATATCTCCAGAAGAAATAAGAGTTAAAGTCAGAGTTGCATAGGCGTGTAAGCTAAGAGAGCAGTGAAAGGATATCCAAACATCGTCGGAACAGTGCACAAGGGAGTGATGTGTGGATACCTAGTTCGGCCGGCGTTTGGGCATGCTCGCCTAGCTAGAGTGCGGGTCACTTCAGAGCCGTTGAGGGTGATGCGCTAGCATTGGCTGGCCGCGCATGGATGCAGATCTTGAGTGGCAGTGGAGTGCTACGATGCAGTGGACGAGACCGTTGGTGAAGCCCCAACGGCCTCGGGGGGGCAGAGGTGTGACGATATGCTCGGTGAAGTAGCCCTGGTGAGCTGCGAGACGGCGTCAGTGAAGCGCACCTGTTGTGGTGGAACTCGGTGTCTATGAGGCACGTCGGTTGCGGCGGCCGACGTTGTCGGTGCACCAC
Organism: Triticum aestivum; assembly: GCF_018294505.1. Lineage (NCBI taxonomy): Eukaryota > Viridiplantae > Streptophyta > Magnoliopsida > Poales > Poaceae > Triticum > Triticum aestivum. The sequence goes on from NC_057803.1 coordinate 359,241,971, forward strand.
CCGGTGCGGTGGACGAGGGCGTAGATGAGGTAGCTTTGGTGCGGTGGTGAAGCGCGACCGTCGTCTTCGTCGTCGTCCGGCACAGAGGTGGGGAACGGTGGGGAAAGAGACGAGATGAGGGGTGATTCGAGGGTTGGCAGCGAATTAGGGATTTGAGCAATCTGGGCGCGGAAGAGGATGGTGGAGAAGTGATATTTTGCAGGGTTGGAATTGGGGCCGCCAGATATTTCAATCCGAAACGTGGAAGCGCGAACTTATATTGTCGTCGTGGCGCCGAAGCATAGTCCTATCGGGGTGGTCGCGTGTGTCGGACGGACGCCTAGCACCCTGCCACCCCTCCTCCCCCCAAAAAAAGGACGATGACAATATAAGTTCGCTCTTCCACTTTTAGGACTATGCTTCGGTGCCTTAAGGCACCTGCCTTTGTGTCCATGACATTTGGGCCCAACAGGTGGCTGGCCCACATGTCATTGAACCAAAGGCCGTTGCCTTTAAGGCACCGAAGCAGCATCCACCCCTACATGACCCTGGTCTGCCTGGTGCACCTACATTTGAGAATGCAAACGAATCTTCTTTCATTTCCAAACGAATCTGTATGTATTACCATGCCCGTGTTTTCCTTGCAATAATTAGTCATTCAAAACGAGATACTCCATCCATTAACTTTTGTATGTCGTTTCAGACAACTTAAAATGAACTGTTTTGCACATTGTCTGAAATGTCTTCAAGGTGTTATAAAAGTGAACAGAGGGAGTACTATAAATTAATTAATGAGGAGTTATTTGAAAAAAAATTGAAACAGTACCCACGCTAACGTGGATTAGAGTGTGTGTCACATAATTAGTTATTTGAATTCGAGTGTGTGTCACGTAGTTAGTTATTTGAATTAGAGTGTGTCACGTAGCGATCTCCAATTCTAACGTGGATTTCGCATTTCACTGTATCCACGCTACTTTTTTTAATACAAATTCATATGTATATGATGAACACCATGGTAGTGAGAAAACTTTCGGATGGATTCAAACATATGACCTACAAAATAGCACAACAAACCGAGTCAATGTCAACTTTTCGAAACTTAGTATGGCACGAATTCGAAATAATTACCCGTATGCCTGGTCCTCGGTTCAAATCTTATAATGTACACCAAATTGAAACATCGATATTAAGTCTAGTACTATGTACATTCAAATGTTGTTTTTAGCTCCCCCCCCCCCCCGCACAAACAATACATACTTCCTGTATGGGTCAATCTTCCTCTGCTAACCACCTTAGGAAGCTATCGGTTTCCAACACACGTTCATTCTTTCTCTCCATGTTTCGATCTCTAAGTCTATCAACTACACAACCCCTTTTTCCACTCTGTTACCAAATGTATTTTCCTCACACACCCGCCATTGCACCCCATGCCGAGCTCTCTCTCTCTCTCTCCCCCTCCCTCTCACCCTCTCACGCTAAATACATGAATTGCCTATCTAGCCCCCCAACCTCTCGTGCGCACGCACGCACGTTGTATATCTAGGTCACTCCCTCGAGACTGTCTCACTCTTTCTTCCGCATGGCGGGCCACATTCGCTCAATCTCGCTCTCTTTATCTGAGTCTCGTTTAACCTCCTTTTCTTTCACCCACAAATGATATATCTCCCTGTTCGAGCCTCGATCGACACACTCTATACTCTCTCACGCAGATTGTCTATCTAGGCCAGTCCATCCAAGCCACCGCCACTCTTCCGACCTCATGGTGGGCCACGCTCACTCAATCTCTCTCTCTCTCTCACTCTCTCTGTATGTCTCGATTGACCTCGCTCTTTCTCGGACAAAAATGATATAACACCATGTTTGAGCCCAATTCGACCTATTCACATTGTATATTCTCTCACGCACATCGTCTATCTAGGTCACTCTCTCCAACCCGTCTCACTCTTTTGATCACACGGCGACCCTATGTGATCGGCTGACCTTGCTTCCTCCCACGCACAAAATATATCTACACGGCTGTGACTGGATCATCTCTCAAGCTCTATCTTACAACCCTCACCCTTGCCAAAAGGCTCAATTGGACAATATCTCTCCAGAGCATATATATTTGTTCAATGAATGTCGGACCACACTCACTTTGTCTCTCTATCTATATGTCTCTCGATTGACCTCGCTTTCTCACACCGTATCTTCCACGCGTTGAAGCTACTACCTCACCATCCCTCGCAAAGCCGGAGCTATTTACATTGCGAGGGGCACTCCAACCTTGGATTAATATGTGTAGGCATTTGTTCCGGTCGGTTTAGATTATATTTTCGTAGCATTCGGCCCACAACTACTCCAAACACCGTTGCAACCCACGCAACTCCCCTAGTTGATTTCCCTCTAGCTCGGTCATCGCTCTCTCGCATGTCCTTTCTTGCCTTCAATGTCGCACCATAGTATTATTGAAAAAACTATGTTGTTCTCTTTAATTATTATAAATAAGCTACAAAACTACACACCGATAGTCCACTTGGAATGGAACAAATTTTGACCCACAAATTAAAGTGCTACAAACTAAACACCGAGGGGCCCACATGTCATGAAACAAATTTGGACCCATATACAAATTAAAAAATAAAGGACGATGATCGAACATGCGACCGGGCCTTCAAGTCGCACGTGAATAGGCAACATACGTAGAATAGCAATGTTTGTTGTACCCCCTTTGTTCACATAATGTTTTTATATTACCACAGCCTAATTAATGGATAACATGTAATATTATTTTTAGTACTATTCGCCTTCACTTACTAGTGGGTTCCATGTGTGCTCTCTCTCTCCCCCCTTCTGCATTTAGACGCACGGGCAAACAGGAAGAACTCGCGGGCGATGTTGCCGTTGACCATATCTGGACGCGTTCACAGGTCACGGCACCAGTTTCACGTACTAGCAGCACTAGTCAGTGTGTACGTGCAATGCACGTTAATTTGGAAGTATATTAAGTGCATGCGGATATTAACTACTAGGATATTATTTGCGTGTTGTCATGTGATTAGCACTATTTTTGGCATGAAATTAACTGCATGCTAAACGTGTTGAGCGCTCGACATTGAAGCAGTCTAGGTCATTGGATGACAAGGAATACATGTGGCTTGATGACGTTTTATATTTAATTTGATACGGCTCTAGCAGAACATTCAATCAATTAAACCATACATTTCGTTCAGTTTGACTCCGACTTTCAATTATACGACGATCGATATAAAATAAACGGAAATGATAAACGTTTGGATTTTAAGCATGGCAATCAAAACGTTTTTCATGGCAAATTTAGATTACGCGGCGGCGGCGGGGGCGTCTCGTGGTGGGAAGCGGCTCCTCTGCCGTGCTCTGTGTGTCGTCGGGCCACTGACCGATGGCAACAGCGGCGTCTTGCCCCGTTGTTGGCGTACTCCTGGACATTGGCCTAGCTTCAAGGAAGGCCAAAATGTTCTGGACTTCGGAGCGAGTCAACTGGCGGGAGGAGGCGACTGGCGTTGGTGCAAGGAAACGGTCGACCACGGCCATCCATGCCACTGAGGGGGGCACTGGCACCCGAGCGGGGACAGGCGCTGTCAATGGTGCGGCGGAGACATTTGCGTGCACGGGCAACGCCATGGGCGCGCACATCAGTGCAAGCGTAGGCGCTTGTGCTGGCAGGTGCACGGGCACCGGCACAGGCATGTGCGTCAGTGCACGCGCAGGCGCATGCGCTGGCAGGTGCATGGGGATGGGCGCTGGCGCAGTCGGGGCGACGGGAGCAGGGACAGGCGGCGTCTTCCCGCAAGGCCAGTTCAAGCTCGTCCCAAAGCGCCTTATTTTCTTGAGACTCCGGCTGGGTGTCTGTAACATCCTCGATGCGACTATATCTCCCACGTGTCGGGGCACGACTTAGAGGCATAATCGCATTGAAGGCATATGTCGCAAGTTAGGCAATCTTCACAAACATCCCATGTAATATAATTAATAAAAGGGGAGATAACATAGTTGGCTTACACTCGCCATGTCAATCAAGTACATAAATAACATTACATCATCCAAACAATCATGGCCCGTCTACGGCGCCAAAATAAAATATAACCCAACATGCGACACGGTCCCGATCACCCCCGACTGGGCACCACTACTGATCATCAGGAAAGGAAACATAGTATCGTTGAGAGTCCTCGTCGAACTCCCACTTGAGCTCAAGCGTGTCACCTGGAGTGGAATAATCAGGCCCTGCATCTGGTGTAATAGTAATCTGTGATCCACAGGGACTCAGCAATCTCGCACCCTCGCGATAAAGAATATTTAAGCTTATGGGTAAGGCAAGGTAAAATATGGTGGAGCTGCAGCAAGCGACTAGCATATATGGTGGCTATCCTGTTCGCAAAAGAGAGCGGGAAGAGGAGGCAAAGCGCGAGCGAGAAACTAGAGGACAAACTGCGCAAACATTACTCCAACACCGTGTCCACTTCCCGGACTCCGCCGAGAAGAGGCCATCACGGTAACTCACACGGTTGATTCATTTTAATTAAATCCCATCTGCCCATAACCGCGGGCACGGCTTTGGAAAGTTCAAATCCTTGCAGGGGAGTCCCAACTTAGCCCATGACAAGCTCTCACGGTCAACGAAGGAATAGACCTCCTCCCGAGACGTTCCGATCAGACTCGGTACCTCGGTTCTTCAAGACACTTCGACAGGTTAAAACTAATCCAGCAACACCGCCCGAATGTGCCGACAAATCCCGATAGGAGCTGCACATATCTCTTTCTCAAGGCACACTCAGATTGTCCTAGGTACGGGTAGGCCAGCCCAGAGTTTCCCCTGGTGGCAACCGGCAGCTAACAGGTGGACCAACACTCAGAGGAGCACTGTCCCGGGGGGTTTAAATAAGATGACCCTCGGGCTCCGGAAACCCAAGGGAAAAAGAGGCTAGGTGGCAAATGGTAAAACCAAGGTTGGGCATTGCTGGAAAAGCTTTAATCAAGGCGAACTATCAAGGGGTTCCCATTATAACCCAACCGCGTAAGGAACGCAAAAATCCGGGAACATAACACCGATATGACGGAAACTAGGGCGGCAAGAGTGGAACAAAACACTAGGCGAGAGGCCGAGCCTTCCACCCTTTACCAAGTATATAGATGCATTAAGATAACATGGCAATATAATGATATCCCAACAAGTAAATAAATGTTCCAACAAGGAACGGTCTCCAATCTTCATCTGCAACTAGCAACGCTATAAGAGGGGCTGAGCAAAGCGGTAACATAGCCAATCAACGGTTTGCTAGGACATGGTGGGTTAGAGGTTTGACATGGCAATTTGGGAGGCTTGAAAGCAAGTGGTAGGCATCGTAGCATTGGCATAGCAAAAGAGCGAGCAATCTAGCATAGCAAAGATAGTAGTGATTTCGAGGGTATGATCATCTTGCCTGCAAAGTTGTCAGAGTTGACTGGATCCTCGAAAGCAAACTCAATGGGCTCCTCATTAGCGAACTCGTCTCTTGGCTCTACCCAAACAAGACAAACAAGCAAACGGAACACAATCAACCACGTGCAAGGATCAAACAATATGATGCAAACATGGTATGCTATGCGGGATGCGATGCGGGAATGCATATGCAAGATTTAACAAGGGATGCATGAGTCTGGCCTCAACTTGGAAATCCAAGTGTGCCACTGGAAATATGAGATGAAATCGCTTGAAAACGATATAAAGAACGCCGGAATCGGAGTTACGGTTTGGAAATGGCAAGCAATTCAAATATGACACCGGTCTGCGATTTACAGCAAGTAGCCATCTAAATGCAATGAGATGAACATGCTACAACACCCAAACATGGCAACAAAATACATGGCAGGGATTAATTCAAGAAGCTTAACAAAAGTCTAGCACTGAGCTACGGCCAATTCCTCCATTAACAGGTTCAAACAAGCATGGCAAAAATGCATATGGTAAACAGATTTCAGACTTAGTGAAATTAACACTTGTTTGGAATTTCAGATCAGGTAGCACTCTTTGGGGCAACAAAACTACATGCTACAGGACCTGCACATGGCAAAGTAAAACATGGCATGGAGCTACTCAAAGATCTTAACAAAAGTCCCTTAGTGACCTTGAGCCAAAAGGGATCAGAAAATACAATTGCAAGCATGTGAACATAGCAAAAGCATAATCAGTTTTCAGACTTCGTGAAAACTGGGGCATGCTGAAAACAGATATCAAGTAGGCATGTTTACGAGCTCGATGCACTCACTATGGAGCAAGTCATGACCAACTAAGCATACGCCCATCAAGAATACACAAAATGCAAGCTAGACATGGCAAGAACAATAGCATAGCATGCACGGATCAACTACAACATCCTCGGCAAAATCGCTAACAAGTAGACAATCTGCCCAGATTCACGAAGTAGCAAAAGTAGAGCTCGATTGACTCAAGCTAGGGTGCTCCATAATTGCAAAAAAGACATGGATGGATAGAGCACTACAAGATTAACAAAACGTCCTTACTGATCATCCTCAAAAGAGGCACGGATCACTAGGAAACAACATGAACATATGGCCATATGAGATAAATAGCTCAAGGACTTAGTGGAAATGCTAAGTCCCTGAAATCAGCATTACCAAGTGCCTCACTTTGCAAGCTTGTGCTAGTCATCACACACATCGCAAAAATACATGGGTTGCACCTCTGGAAAGATGACAAAACCCTTAATAAAACATATGTAGAACTCATGGGCATATCATGCACACAATAATCATGGCAAAAATGACAAATATCTAAATGAAGTAGCAGATCTGACAACTATCTCAAGTAGCACTCTTCTAACAGCATTTCGGGCATCAAGATGAGCTCAAATGAAAATGATGCAATGAGATGAAATGATGTACTCTCTGAGACGAACATTTTGATATGCTATATGCCAAAAAAGGAGCTATAGATGCGGAGATATAGCATGATGAACATGAGCACATGAACTAGGGTTAGGAACAAAAGTCAACCGTCCGGATTTTCAGATCTGAGAACACTGTAGCGTTCGACCGGGTACTGTAGCCGAATCGAAGGTCGCCGGAGATGAGTTCGACGGCGGCGGGAAAAAACGGCCGGGGCTCCAGGCGAGGTGGCTGGAGACCTCGCCGGAGATGTGCGCGGCGGCGCTGGACGGGCCCCGCGGCGGGTGGCGCGCGCGGCGGCGAGATCCGCCGGCGTCGGGGCGGCGCCGGAATGAGGGGGCGGTGACTGGCGATGGCGGCCGCGGCGGTCGGCGGCGTCCGGCCGCCGGAGATGGCGAAGGAGGCGGCGGCGCTCGGGTGCGCGGGTGCGGGCGGCGGCGCTGGCCGGATGGGCCGGGGGGGGGCGGATGCGGGCTCCCGCGGGCCACGGTGGAGGAGGCCAGCCGGGGACACGTGGCGTCTCCCGGTTGGGTAGGCGGTGGCGGCGGACGCGTCCGGCTCCGTCCAGACGTGTCCGGCGGCGGCGGAGATCCGATTTTTAGGGTTTGAGAGAGGTGATCCGCGAATTTAGAGGAGGGGATCTATATATAGGCATAGGAGGAGCTAGGAGAGTCCAAATGAGGTGCGGTTTTCCGCCACGCAATCGTGATCGAACGCTCTAGATGATGGAGAGGGTTTTGGTGGGTTTTGGGCCAACTTGGAGGGGTGTTGGGCTGCAACACACACGAGGCCTTTTCGGTCCCTCGGTTAACCGTTGGAGTATCAAACGAAGTCCAAATGATACGAAACTTGACAGGCAGTCTACCAGTAGTAAACCAAGGCCGCTTGGCAAGGCTCGGTCCAATCCAGAAATGTTTAATCCCCACACACGAAAGAAAGGTAGAAATGACCACCGGAGGAGAACGAAGCACCGGAATGCAAAACGGACAACGGGGAAAATGCTCGAATGCATGAGATGAACACATATGCAAATGCAATGCACATGATGACATGATATGAGATGCATGACAACGACAACAACACACGGAGACAAAAACCCGAACCCGAGAAAATAAAATAACTTAAGGCCGAAAACGCCAAGAGTTGGAGTACATATTGGGAAAGTTACATCCGGGGTGTTACAACACTCCACCACTACGAAAGGATCTCGTCCCGAGATCTAGGACTGAAAGAACTCCAGGTACTCAGAACGGGGGTGATCCTCGCGTTCCCAGGTAGCTTCACGGTCAGAATGGTGTGACCACTTGACTTTGAGGAATTTGATTGACTTGTTGCGAGTATTGTGTACAGTCTCTTCAAGAATAGCCACTGGGTGCTCACGGTAAGAGAGATCTTCTTGGAGCTCAATGTCCTCGAAGTTGACGGTGCGTTCAGGAGTCATGAAGCACTTTCGGAGCTGAGAGACATGGAACACGTCATGAACATTTGCAAAGTTTGAAGGAAGCTCGAGTTGATAGGCGAGATCGCCTCTCTTGCTGACAATCTTGAAAGGTCCCACGTATCTGGGGGCAAGCTTCCCTTTGATACCGAAGCGACGAGTACCTTTCATAGGAGAGACGTGGAGGTAAACATGATCTCCGATCTCGAAAGCCAAATCATGGTGCTTACTGTCATAGTAGCTCTTCTGGCGGGATTGGGCTGCTTTGAGGTTATCTCGAATGACTTTGCACATTTCTACTGCCTCTATGATTAAGTCATTTCCCAAAAGCTGACGTTCACCGGTTTCAGACCAGTTGAGAGGGGTACGACACTTCCTACCATACAGAATTTCAAATGGGGCCTTGCCCGAACTTGCCTGAAAACTGTTGTTGTAGGAGAATTCAGCATAAGGAAGACAATCCTCCCACTTCATGCCGAAGGAGATCACACAAGCCCTGAGCATATCTTCAAGAATTTGATTGACACGCTCGACTTGACCGGTAGTTTGAGGATGGAAAGTTGTGCTGAAACGGATGTTGGTGCCCATGGCCTTCTGAAAAGAATCCCAAAACTTGGAGGTAAAGATGCTGCCACGGTCTAAAGAGATCACTTGTGGAATACCGTGCAGAGAGACAATTCGAGAGGTATAGAGCTCCACCAATTGAGCTGCAGTGATTGACTCTTCGATAGGCAGAAAGTGAGCCACTTTGGTGAGTTTGTCGATGACAACGAATATAGCAATATTGCCACACTTGGACTTTGGAAACCCAGTCACGAAGTCCATCACAATGTGGTCAAACTTCCATTCTGGAATGGCAAGAGGTTGGAGGAGACCAGCTGTCCTTTGGTGTTCTGCCTTCACTCTTCTGCAGACATCACATTCATTCACGAATTGAGCAATCTCGCACTTCATTCGAGTCCACCAATAAGCCTGCTTGAGGTCCTGATACATCTTCGTGCTCCCAGGGTGGATGGAGAGGAGAGAATTGTGAGCCTCGTTCATGATCACTTTACGGAGGTCACCTTTGGGTACAACAATACGATCCTCGAAGAAGAGAGTATCCTTGTCATCAAGGCGGTAGCACTTGTACTTGTGTTGACTCTTGGAAATCCCAATCTTCACCTTTTTCACCATAGCATCAAGAAGCTGAGCTTGGCGAATCTGGTCTTCCAAGGTAGGAGAGACTTGAAGGTTGGCGAGGAAACCTTGAGGAACAACTTGCAAATTAAGTTTGCGGAAAGCTTCACAAAGCTCGGGTTGGTAAGGCTTGAGAATCAGACTGTTGCAATAAGCCTTCCTGCTCAATGCGTCAGCAATCACATTGGCCTTGCCTGGAGTATACTCGATACTCGGATTATACTCTTGAATCATTTCGACCCATCGAGTTTGCCTGAGGTTGAGATTAGGCTGAGTGAAGATGTACTTGAAACTCTTGTGATCAGTGAAAATGTCCACTTTTCTTCCCAATAAGAGATGTCTCCAAGTCAAAAGAGCATGCACAACTGCCGCCAACTCGAGATCATGAGTGGGGTAGTTCTTCTCATTAGGCTTCAACTGGCGAGAGGTATAAGCAACAACTTTCTTATCTTGCATCAACATTGCGCCAAGACCTTGGAGAGAGGCATCACAAAAGACCTCGTACAGCTTGGATTCATCAGGCGGAGTCAGAACTGGAGCAGTGATCAATTTCTCTTTCAAAGTGTTGAAAGCAATGTCACACTCCGGAGACCAAACGTACTTGACGTGCTTCTGGAGAAGATTTGAGAGAGGCCTCGCGATCTTGGAAAAGTTTTCAACGAATCTTCGACAGTAGCTTGCGAGACCGAGGAAGCTACGGAGTTGCTTCACGTTCTGAGTTGGTTCCCAATTCACAATTGCAGACACCTTCTCAGGATTCACCACGATGCCCTTGGCAGAGATGATATGACCAAGATAAAGAACCTCATCGAGCCAAAATTCGCACTTGGAGAACTTGGCATAGAACTTGTGTTCCCTCGGCTTATCGAGTACCAAACGCAAGAGCTTGGCATGATCTTCCTTGTTCTTCGAGAAAACCAGAATGTCGTCGAGATAGACCAAAACGAAGTCTTTGGTGTAGGCGTTGAAGATGAAGTTCATCATGCGTGAGAAAGTCGGAGGAGCGTTGACGAGGCCAAAAGACATAATAGTGTATTCATATGAACCATAGCTTGTCCTGAAGGCCGTCTTGGGAATATCTTGCTCACGGATTCGAATCTGATGATAACCCATACGGAGATCAAGCTTGGAGAATACTAGGGCACCTTTGAGTTGTTCGAACAGCTTGTTGATGTTGGGAAGTGGGTATTTATTCTTGATGGTCTTCTTGTTCAATGGACGGTAATCAACACAAAGTCGGTCCGTTCCATCCTTCTTCTTCACAAAAAGAACACCACAACCCCACGGAGAAGAACTAGGCCGGATAAGACCCATATGCTCTTGAATATCAAGTTGCTTCTTAAGCTCCTTCAACTCTTCAGGTCCGAGCTTGTAAGGACGCTTGCACACTGGTTCCGTGCCGGGCTCAAGATCAATGACGAATTCAACTGTCCGGTGCGGAGGCATTCCTGGAAGCTCTTCTAGAAAGACATCTTGATATTCGCAAACGACTGGAATTTGTGAGATGGCATCGAGTTCACCCTTCTCATTGAGAGAAAACAGACGGATGGTATCATCATGAGCGGCAAAGACAATTACATCCTCAGACGAATGAGTCAATTGAATCTGCCTTGCAGCACAATCAAGATGCGCCTTGTTCTTAGAAAGCCAATCCATCCCGAGAATAAGATCAATATCCGAGTCACCAAGAACCATTGGAGAAGCCAGAAACTTGTAGTCACCCAAGGTGATAGTAACATCCGGAACGATCGAGTTAGCATGCATGCGCTTACCGGGAGAGACAACTGCTAATGGACTAGGCAAAACTTGCGAAACCAATTCATGCCTAGAAGTAAACGGTCTCGAGATGAAACAATGCGATGCACCAGTGTCAAAAAGAACTCTTGCTGGAATATCGTTAACATGAAGGTTACCCATGATGACATCTGACGAGTCCTCTGCCTGAGCTGCATTCATCAAATTGACCTTGGCGTGCTTGGGGTTATGCTTGACCACAGTTGTACTTGATGATCTCACAGGAGGAGGAGGAGGAGGAGGAAGGCGCCTCTGATTGAGACACTTGTTGGCATAGTGACCCTTCTGTTGGCACTTGTTGCATGTGACCTCTGAAAGCGGACGGTGATACGGAGCACTCGATCTTGGAGCTTGAGATGAAGTCTTGTTCTGAAAGCCAGGGTTGGGTGGGTGGGAAGATCCACTGCCACCTTTGCTCTTCTGCTGATACGGCTGACGGAACAGAGGAGGAGGAAGTCAATACTTTTGCTGCTTGGCCACTTGAGTAGAGGAAGAAGGAGTAGCATCTCTGACTCGCTTCTTGGAAGCATCACACCTCAGTTGAGCGGCCTCTTGCTTCAATGCCATGTTGTAGAACTCATCGTACCTCAAGGGCTCAAAGAGATCAATAGCTAGCTGAATTTCTTCTCTGAGACCACCCCTAAACTGGTATATCATGCTCTTCTCATTAGGGACGTCCTGCTTGGCAAAGCGGGCGAGCTTCTGAAACAACTTGTTGTAGTCATAGACAGACAAAGAGCCTTGCTTCAGGTTGCGGAATTCCTCATGCTTGCTTTCAACCACGCTCTGAGGGATATGGTGAGCTCGGAAATCTTGACGGAATTCATCCCAAGTGATCACACGTCCACCTCTGGAGTCCTTGTATTGCTGGAACCATTCTGCAGCTTGATCTTTGAGTTGGAAGGAAGCGAACTTGACGAAGTCCTCAGGCCTGACGTTACTGCACTCGAAATGCTTGCACAAATCCACAAGCGAATCGTCAACATCAGTTGCCTCAACACAGTTGCTGAAAGTCTTTGGCCCGTTACCAAGGAACTGGTTGAGCGTAGCAAAGTGATTCTGATTGTTGCCTTGGTTGCCTTGATTGCGCTCTTGGAGAATTTGCATGATCAACTGTGTGTTTGCATTGGTTGCGGCCATCATAGCTTGCCATGCCTCCGGAGGAGGTGGAGGTGGTGGTGGATCAGGATTCGGAGTCGTGCGCGTTGGAGGAGCCATCCCAAATCTAGCAAATCCTACATCCAGTTGTATCCATCCTTCAACACATAACCGAGAAAAACTTCGGAAACCATCTACCTCAACCTTCGAAAAGCATCTGTTATACAAGTTATGGCGATACTCCCGAACTCCCGCCCTAATACTGGGTGGCGTCGAGGTTATCTCACCAATGAACTGCATAAAAGAGATTTTCGATGTCGGCGTACTAGACTCAGGTATTCCAGAACTGCAACGATAAAATTATGATGACAACACCTCAGAGCTCAACTCCCCGGGACACTTCCACAAAACCCCTGACAGGAGGCACCAAGACAATGTTCTCATCATAAAACCATCGGAACGATTCCAAGATACCCGCGTGATCCTAAAAAAAATTTAGTGAAATTTGAGAAGAGAAGAGTCAAAACTCTATGTCAGGATGCCTTACCAGAGTGATGAGGAGACTGGGAAGTAAAAAGAATTCCTAAACTCTCCGATATATAATTCCTAAATGACTCAAAACATTTTTCTAGACACAACTCGGCCGCTAAAAACGATCAAGCAATGGGGCTCCTAAGGTCGGGGAAGGCTCTGATACCAACTTGTAACACCCTCGATGCGACTATATCTCCCACGTGTCGGGGCACGACTTAGAGGCATAATCACATTGAAGGCATATGTCGTAAGTTAGGCAATCTTCACAAACATCCCATGTAATATAATTAATAAAAGGGGAGATAACATAGTTGGCTTACACTCGCCACGTCAATCAAGTACATAAATAACATTACACCATCCAAACACTCATGGCCCATCTACGGCACCAAAATAAAAGCTAACCCAACATGCGACACGGTCCCGATCACCCCCAACTGGGCACCACTACTGATCATCAGGAAAGGAAACATAGTATAGTTGAGAGTCCTCATCGAACTCCCACTTGAGCTCAAGCGCGTCACCTAGAGCAGAATCATCAGGCCCTGCATCTAGTGTAATAGTAATCTGTGAGCCACAGGGACTCGGCAATCTCGCACCCTCGCGATCAAGACTATTTAAGCTTATGGGTAAGGCAAGGTAAAATATGGTGGAGCTGCAGCAAGTGACTAGCATATATGGTGGCTATCCTGTTCGCAAAAGAGAGCGGGAAGAGGAGGCAAAGCGCGAGCGAGAAACTAGAGGACAAACTGCGCAAACATTACTCCAACACCGTGTCCACTTCCCGGACTCCGCCGAGAAGAGGCCATCACGGTAACTCACACGGTTGATTCATTTTAATTAAATTAAGGTTCAAGTTATCTACATGTCACATCCCTGTTCCTGTTATGCACTTGGCTAGGCCTCATGTGAGCATCATGTTTTAATTCAAATGAAATTTGAATTGAGGGATTTTCAAAGCCTCAGAAACCTTCTAAAAATGATCAACATTAAAATCTTCTCAAATAAGTCCTAGAAAATGTTCCTCTTAGTCTCTGAAAATATTGCAAAGAGGTAAAACTCAAAACAATATTTTTGGTATCTCAGAGTTAATTATTTTGGGCCATTTGAATTAATCCAATAACTATTTGCTTTGGATTTATATTTAATATATATTAAATATGACTCCAATTAATTCTGGAAGTTTGTGAGTGGCTTTGTATATATTTTAGCAAGCCACATAAAAACCTACAGAATTTATTAAAATGATTTAGTGTCTAAAACTAAATCAAAACAAACTACAGAAAATAGAAAACAGAATTAAATAGAAATAAAAGAAAGGGAGAGAAGGCCACCAGGCCACCTACCTAACTTACCTGGCGCCCACTTACCTGGCCCAGCACGGCCCAGCCCATCTCCACTCCCCCTGTCGTCTTCCTCCTCGCCAGAAGGACCGAGGCGTGGCGCGCGCCCGAGAGGCCTCGGCCACCTCCTGCTTCCCCTGGCCACCTCCTGCTTCCTCCTCGACGCCCCGGTGACGCCACGCGCCTCCCCGACCCCCTCTCACCTCTCCCTCACTCGCTGCACCCTCTCTCCCTCCCCTGACTCCCTTCCCCGAGCTCACCCGAGAGTCGCCGTCGCCGCCGTTCGCCATAGCCGCAGCCACCAGCCCTCCCTCGCCCTTCCGCCAGTTCCAGAAGCTCCGCCGCTGACCTCTACACCGTCCCCGCCAAGCCACACGAGCGGACGCGCCCTGCAGCGGCTTCCCCGACCTCTTCTTCAAGCTTCGGCCGCCGAGATCGCCGGCGACCGTGTGCCCTCCCTGACGCCTCCCCGAGCTCCCCGAGGCCACCGTCGCAACCCCTGTGAGCCTCCGGTCGATTCCCCTCTTCTCCCCGCGTCGATTTCGCGCCCTAGCCACAGATGCACATAGCCGAGTTGTGCTCGCCGCCGGCGAAGTCGTCACCATGGCTTGAGCAAGCCCAGCTTGCCCCTGAGCATGTCATCGCGCTCGCGCTGCTCCCAGGAGCCGATCTAGCCCACCCGTTCGTCTCACCGTGCACCACAACGCCGATTCCAAGCACACCCGAACTCCGGCCGCCGCCTTGGAGCTCGCCGTCGTCGGCTCCGGCCACCATAGGTCCGGCCACCACCACCGTTCGACGCGTGCCACTGCGTGCGTTTGAATGCAACTAACCGCGCTCGAAATGATGCCCTGAGGGCGATTTCCGAAGCCCGCCGCCGCATCTGGCCTCGCCGGCGTCATGTCGCCGGTGGGGTTGACCCACTTGACCACGGCGGAACCCCCCCTGGGTCGATGACAGGTGGGGCCAGCCCCTGTTAATTAGTTTAGGTGTTAGATTAGTTAACGCTAATTAATTTAGTTAATTATTTAAGCCACTGACATGTGGGCCCAGCCCTGCTGACATTTTCGTTAGTATTAGTTTAACCCTAATCAACCCGGTTAACCAACTGAGTCACTGACACGCGGGACCCACTGTCAGGTTTGACCTGGACCCGCCTAGTTGACCTGCTGACATCAGCATGACCTAGTGCTGACGCAATAAATCATTTTCTGGTTTTAAAATAATTCAGGAAATTCCAGAAAATTGTATAAACTTCTAAAAATCATAGAAATTCAACCGTAACTCCAAATTAAATACTTTATATATGAAAAATTATCAGAAAAATTCAAGGAATCCATCTGTACCATTTTCATGCATGTTAGAACAACTTATAGCTGCTGTATAGCACAAATCAATTAAATGGCATTTGAATAATCACATATGGAGTTTGAATTTGAATCTTGTATTCAAACCAACTTCATTTAATCTGTTGCTAGTTGCATTAGCCCAAAACACATTCATTTTGCCATGTCATGATCATGCATCATATTGTGCATTGCATTGATTGTGTTCCCTTCTGTGTTGCCGGTATTTGTCCCCTCTCGATAGACGTGATACCGATGATGTGATCGTTGACACTGATGAAGACTCAATGTTATCTTCAGAAGTGCCAGGCAAGCAAAACCCCCTTGTTCATTCCGATAAAATCCCACTCTCTCGCTCCTGCTCTCTTTTACTGCATTAGGACAACACCGATTCCTCTGTTACTTGCTGCGGTAGCTGAACCCCTTTATCCTTTGCATGACCTGTCATTGCCACAGTAAATAGATGAAACCCACTAGCATGAGTAGGAGTTGTTTGAGCCCTGTTGTGCCTACTCATTCATGTTTGTTTGTCATGCCTGCTACTGCTTAGAGTTGAGTCGGGTCTGATTCATCGGGGATGAATCAGAGGTGTGTGAACATGTCCTACTGTTGAGAGCTAAGTGTGTGAACACGATTTGGTAAAGGTAGCGGTGAGAGGCCATGTAGGAGTACATGGTGGGTTGTCTCATTGCAGCCGTCCTCAGGAACTGAGTTCTGTGTTTGTGATCCATGATTCAGCTACTACCACGCATTGGGCCCGAAACCAATGGACCCTCTCGGCTTCTTAATCACCCTTGTCCTCTGTCCAGGAGTTGCAAGTAGTTTCTGGTGTTTGTAGTATGCTGGAGGCCGTGCGCAGCGCTGACCGTAGGGGTGGGCTGTGATGCGGTAGGCACGTGGCCGGGTAAACCGGGCGCCCGTTTGGTGTCACGGAACCCTGTTCACATCGTTTGGGGCTGTGAGCGAAACTCCGGCCGGATCTCCTCATGGATGGAACCCGAATAGGCGATAAACCTGGACTAGAGACTCGAGTGTTTGGGCAGGCTGTGGCCGACACCCACGTTGGGCTTCCGCTTGAAGGTTGCCGAGTACATGTCGTGTAAACGGCGGTAAGTGGTGAGAGCGTGTGTGAAGAAGTACACCCCTGCAGGGTTAACATCATCTATTCGAATAGCCGTGTCCGCGGAAAAGGACTTCTGGGTTGCTTATATCAGTTCATAGACAAGTGAAAGTGGATACTCTAAAATACGCAAGATAAGCGTGAGTGCTATGGATGGCGTTCTCGTAGGGAGACGGGAGCGGATCCATAGTGGTGTATTGATATGGTGAATATGTGGACTCGTGTGCGCCACCTCAAAAGAGTTACTTGCAGTCGTAGTTCAGGATAGCCACCGAGTCAAAGCTAGCTTGCTGCAGTTAAACCCCACCATCCCCTTGTTGATAATGATGCATATGTAGTTAGTTCTGATGTAAGTCTTGCTGGGTACATTTGTACTCACGTTTGCCTATTTTATGTTTTTGCAGAGAGACTTCGGTCTCGCTAGTAGCTCCACATGGACTTCGACGTTTAGCTTGTTACCTCAGCTACGATCTTGTGCCCTCGGCAGGATTTGGTAGATAGTCAGGCTTCTCAGCCTTTTTCATTTATAGATGTCTGTACTCAGACATGATAGCTTCCGCTTGTGCTTTGATTTGTATGCTCTGAATGTTGGGTCGTGAGACCCCCTGTTTGTAATATCTCGCTCCTCGGAGCCTATTGATTAAATACTTGTGTCGTAGAGTCATGTTGTGATGCCATGTTGTACTTGCACATATCGAGCATATTGTGTGTATGTTATTGAAATGCTTGGTATGTGTGGGATCTGACTATCTAGTTGTTTATCCTTAGTAGCCCCTCTTACCGGGAAATGTCTCCTAGTGTTTCCACCGAGCCAGGGTAGCTTGCTACTGCTCCGGAACACTTAGGCTGGCCGGCATGTGTCCTTCTTCGTTCCTGTGTCTGTCCCTTCGGGGAAATGTCACGCGATGAATACCGGAGTCCTGTTAGCCCGCTACAGCCCGGTTCACCGGAGTCCTGCTAGCCCAGTGCTACAGCCTGGATTCACTCGCTGATGACCGACACGTTCGATGTTGGGTCATGGATGCCTGTCCCTGTAAGTTTGTGCCACTTTGGGTTTACGACTAGCCATGTCAGCCCGGGCTCCTTATCATATGGATGCTAGCGACACTATCATATACGTGTGCCAAAAGACGCAAACGGTCCCGGGCAAAGGTAAGGCGACACCCGTGGGAATACCGTGCGTGAGGCCGCAAAGTGATATGAGGTGTTACATGCTAGATCGATGTGGCATTGAGTCGGGGTCCTGACAGCGTTGGTATCAGAGCTTGACTGCCTGTAGGATTACCAAGCCAAACTGGTCGAAGTTGAGTCTAGAAATTCTTTAGTTATATAAGGGAATTGATTGTGGGTTGGAACGTAAGGCTCTTTTTACTCCTTATACCTCATGGCCTTCTGATCTGAGTCATCATCTTCTCTTCTACGGGGATTAAGAACTAGGCTATCTCTTCTTTCTATTAGGATCACGTGTTACTAATCAGTAGACTTATAAGATTGTTGGATTTAAGTCTCAGTTCAGTTCCTACTACTTCCGTATGTTAATTGTTGATCTCGGAACCTTGATATTGTGCTTCTGAGTGGTTATGCCACCATTTTGTAGTATGTCTCAAATCTTTTCTGAGCATTTACAGCCGTTATGCTGTCCGAGTCATCCCAGGTTTCTAAATAGTCTGATGCATTTGCAAAATCCTTTCCCTCTGGTTTCGATGTTCCTTTATGCCAGCTCAATCACACTAATTGTTGAGTTGAGGTATTCTATTGCCTTGACATTTATGTTGGAATTATTATTATGACCCTAGGTGTCTCAGGGGATCATCTAGTGGTCTAGCCATGATTTGTGTCCTAGTGTGATGATTCTGGCCTTTATTCTCGAAAGCATTCCGTGATGCTACTTAGTAGTAGGTATTCTACTCCTGGGTTTTGAACCCGAGATTCACTCTACTTACCTCATGTTGATAGTGTTTGCTAGTTCCTTTAGGATATTAGTAACCTTTGCGATAGTTCTCGAGGTTCGTGGTACATTCTTCTTCCAATTACCATGAACCATTCTTGGCAGGAGTTCTTCTGAACCAAAAGATGACAACAAGAGTGCTCTCGATGAGTTCTCCATGCTATGTTGTGACTCTGTCAGTTCTACCTTTCTGCATGGGTTATCCGGAAGAAATATGTTGAACTTCGTTCGACATGCTAAACCATGCATCCACAACTCAGAAAATCGTATGTTCCTTTGAGTTGTCCCTCTTTAGTTGTCTGCTGACCTTCTCTATCAATTGATAGTCAAGAGTATGTATGCATTCATTCATCGATGCCTATTATTCTTGTGGTCCGTCAAGCCATTCTATCCGGAATGACTAGGAGAAACAAACTCCAGTACCTCTTCCATATCCAGGATTGGGTCAAAGAAGTTGTGCTCCGCAGAACAAATTGCTAATCCAGCTTTTGCTCTGTTATACCTTGGAGTATTACCATCTTTTATATCGGGATTGTTATAG
This sequence comes from Triticum aestivum, assembly GCF_018294505.1. Lineage (NCBI taxonomy): Eukaryota > Viridiplantae > Streptophyta > Magnoliopsida > Poales > Poaceae > Triticum > Triticum aestivum. The sequence goes on from NC_057803.1 coordinate 359,261,197, forward strand.
GAATTGCACACCATCCTATGAACTCTGGGTACAGTGATACTTCTCGCCATCATTACTCATTCCTCGGTTCCGTGTGGTTATAACCGGAATGTCGACAAGTGAATCGTGATGTGTGAAATCAATACTCCTAGCAACCTTGTTGCTTGGTAGTTAAATGGACAATAACCTCATTCTTAACGTGTTGGTTCTTGAATCATCATTCTAAGATTGATCGTGCTATCTTGTTCATCTTCCTGGTGCACATTTCGATTGATGAGTTAGGATTTTGTCAAGTCCTCGCTCATTTGATTATATCGTCTTGCCCTGAAAAGCAAGATTGTTCTCGAGCTTAGTAACATATCGGTGGTTCGTGATTTTCCGAATATCTTCTCGAAAGTATCACCAGGTTGTCGCCTGACTGTTATGTTGAGCTCGTGATCAAGTTGGTTTATTCTGTAAACCATCCTTTCTCCAAGAATCTGTGTTGGATACCCCTGAGCTAGTTTGTTAAGCCAAGCAACAACTTGGAGAGTTGGAAGATAAAAGCTTACCTGACTTAGTTCATTTCAAAGGGATACCCTTTGTATGTGTGTGTTGAAGAAAATTGATATTTCATCGACTGACCCTCGTGATCAGTTAATAGACCTATCATCTTGTCCAACCTTTGATTTGGGTGTGGGCTATCCTCAAATCAAGTCAGAACCAACGATGTTCGTAATGTTGTCTTACTCGTGGGTTTTCCTCGAGCATACACCATTATATTCTTTGGTCTGACCAATGCTATCACCGTGTTCACTTAACTATGGAATTCCTTTTAAAAGGAAACCCGGATGAATTGTTGTTGAGCCCATTGACAACATCCTTATCTCCTCCATGATTTGTTGAACATTAAGCTAGTGTTGGAAACTTTTGAAAGCATTTCTTCATGCTAGTTCATGAAGCATATGTTCGGATGTAAGAAGTGACTTCCTCCAGTTCATGTGCATTTGATGCAAGTTGCCGCCGTGGATTCGAGAAAGTCAATGTTGTTTCCTTTGGAATCATCCCAAATCAGTCATGCATACGTGCGAAGTATTCTGTGGTTCGGAGACTTGCAACCTCCATTCTATATGTGTCCCTAGCACACCAAGCCACTGATTGATTTGTTCAAGGTTAATAAGTTCTAAGTGCTAGTCCCGAAGGTACCAGACGGATTTGTACAAAACTTCGATATCCTCGCTGATGGTTCCCCCTCCTGAACTCGGTAGTGTTTTATTATAAGACTACTTTGTGGTCATGCTTGTCTGGGACAACGTGTTCACATGTTTGTAGCAGAACCAGCTCATGTTTTGGAGCTTACTATCGTAGTTCATTTCCCGAGAATCTCGCAACGTCATCTCGTCGATTTGTGTTGCAAACTTTCGTTTTTCTTCCTAGACTCGATGAGTCTGGAATATCCTGACACCAACCAGATCTGAATCTCAGGCAGATGTGATGGTTGGAACATTTCCCAAGAACTATAATATTGGTCTCTCGATAACCGGTAAGGTGGATGTCGTGGCCAACACACCCATCCGGTAGACCTATTATTATAGTATCTTGTTTGAGGAAGTTGGCCACCTTCCCATAAGGACTTCGTAGGATTTACTTCCTAGTTGTGCCTTATGATTTTTGAGATCCCGAAGTCCGACCTTTTTACTTGATGTTCTAGATATCAAACCATATCTATGGGTGGATTACGCTAGCACATCAAGGAGAACATTAGAAGCGGAGTGCTAAATGTCTCTCGGTCGATCATCTAGATTTCGTTCCCTTGGCTTCGCTAAGGTGAAATCCGAGAAAGTGTTATCCTCCTTTGCATCTGCATCGTCCATCGCTATTCATCATGGTAGTATGTTGTGTGGTCAGCACCTTTGACATGGATGTTGGTGAAACCTTGATGATTATGGAAATGCTCAAGTTCTTGAGAGCACGCACAAGCGCTACGTGTTATCATCGGTACTAACTGGGATTGCCCCAGATTTCCTCGGTTATGCTATAACCATTCCAATAGTGGAATAACTCTCTATTGTTGAGCCTCTCCCCAGTTACTAGAATCATTCCCAGCATTTGCATTTTGTCCCCAGCTTGCACCGCCAATGGGCCATTCTACCATGGGTCTCTTCCATTTCCGGTGATAAGCAAATTCATCCATTACGTTGTCTTCAACAAGGTAATCCATATCATTCAAGTCCGAGTATGCCATTCTACCGACCCCCGCCAATCGATTGCTGTGATTTGCCTTAGGCTGATATAGAGAGTCTCAATGATCTCTATATCAAAGGTAATTCTTTTTGCCACTTAAGGGGATATTTCTACGAGTCACCATCCCTAAGGTGCCTCGTTGTGGTATCATGGCAACTCAACTCCTCGCTACGTTGACAATCGTTTACCACCTTCTTAGGTGTGGAATCGTTGTCTACCTAGTGAACCTTCGTCATCTGTTCCACTCCATTCCTCTAGAGGTGTGCTTCGTCTCTCAGCTCGAGAGATGTTGCTATGTCCCATTCCGTGAGTTAATCCTGAGTTGTTCGATCCTTGAGAAGATTAATTCTTCTAGAGTTTTCCTTCCCTCTTCTTGTCATGTTAGTTGGAGTTCTCAGAGAAAGACTTCGAGACAATGATGGTGATCGAATCAACGCTCTTATGAAGTGCACCCTGGATCGTGAAGATTATACTAGTTTGCGTTTCCCCTTCACCTTACCCTACGCTTGAATCTCGGGACGAGATTTTTGTTTAGTGGGGGTGAGTTGTCACATCCCTGTTCCTGTTATGCACTAGGCTAGGCCTCATGTGAGCATCATGTTTTAATTCAAATGAAATTTGAATTGAGGGATTTTCAAAGCCTCAGAAACCTTCTAAAAATGATCAACATTAAAATCTTCTCAAAGAAGTCCAAGAAAATGTTCCTCTTAGTCTCTGAAAATATTGCAAAGAGGTAAAACTCAAAACAATATTTTTGGTATCTCAGAGTTAATTATTTTGGGCCATTTGAATTAATCCAATAACTATTTGCTTTGGATTTATATTTAATATATATTAAATATGACTCCAATTAATTCTGGAAGTTTGTGAGTGGCTTTGTATATATTTTAGCAAGCCACATAAAAACCTACAGAATTTATTAAAATGATTTAGTGTCTAAAACTAAATCAAAACAAACTACAGAAAATAGAAAACAGAATTAAATAGAAATAAAAGAAAGGGAGAGAAGGCCACCAGGCCACCTACCTAACTTACCTGGCGCCCACTTACCTGGCCCAGCACGGCCCAGCCCATCTCCACTCCCCCTGTCGTCTTCCTCCTCGCCAGAAGGACCGAGGCGTGGCGCGCGCCCGAGAGGCCTCGGCCACCTCCTGCTTCCCCTGGCCACCTCCTGCTTCCTCCTCGACGCCCCGGTGACGCCACGCGCCTCCCCGACCCCCTCTCACCTCTCCCTCACTCGCTGCACCCTCTCTCCCTCCCCTGACTCCCTTCCCCGAGCTCACCCGAGAGTCGCCGTCGCCGCCGTTCGCCATAGCCGCAGCCACCAGCCCTCCCTCGCCCTTCCGCCAGTTCCAGAAGCTCCGCCGCTGACCTCTACACCGTCCCCGCCAAGCCACACGAGCGGACGCGCCCTGCAGCGGCTTCCCCGACCTCTTCTTCAAGCTTCGGCCGCCGAGATCGCCGGCGACCGTGTGCCCTCCCTGACGCCTCCCCGAGCTCCCCGAGGCCACCGTCGCAACCCCTGTGAGCCTCCGGTCGATTCCCCTCTTCTCCCCGCGTCGATTTCGCGCCCTAGCCACAGATGCACATAGCCGAGTTGTGCTCGCCGCCGGCGAAGTCGTCACCATGGCTTGAGCAAGCCCAGCTTGCCCCTGAGCATGTCATCGCGCTCGCGCTGCTCCCAGGAGCCGATCTAGCCCACCCGTTCGTCTCACCGTGCACCACAACGCCGATTCCAAGCACACCCGAACTCCGGCCGCCGCCTTGGAGCTCGCCGTCGTCGGCTCCGGCCACCATAGGTCCGGCCACCACCACCGTTCGACGCGTGCCACTGCGTGCGTTTGAATGCAACTAACCGCGCTCGAAATGATGCCCTGAGGGCGATTTCCGAAGCCCGCCGCCGCATCTGGCCTCGCCGGCGTCATGTCGCCGGTGGGGTTGACCCACTTGACCACGGCGGAACCCCCCCTGGGTCGATGACAGGTGGGGCCAGCCCCTGTTAATTAGTTTAGGTGTTAGATTAGTTAACGCTAATTAATTTAGTTAATTATTTAAGCCACTGACATGTGGGCCCAGCCCTGCTGACATTTTCGTTAGTATTAGTTTAACCCTAATCAACCCGGTTAACCAACTGAGTCACTGACACGCGGGACCCACTGTCAGGTTTGACCTGGACCCGCCTAGTTGACCTGCTGACATCAGCATGACCTAGTGCTGACGCAATAAATCATTTTCTGGTTTTAAAATAATTCAGGAAATTCCAGAAAATTGTATAAACTTCTAAAAATCATAGAAATTCAACCGTAACTCCAAATTAAATACTTTATATATGAAAAATTATCAGAAAAATTCAAGGAATCCATCTGTACCATTTTCATGCATGTTAGAACAACTTATAGCTGCTGTATAGCACAAATCAATTAAATGGCATTTGAATAATCACATATGGAGTTTGAATTTGAATCTTGTATTCAAACCAACTTCATTTAATCTGTTGCTAGTTGCATTAGCCCAAAACACATTCATTTTGCCATGTCATGATCATGCATCATATTGTGCATTGCATTGATTGTGTTCCCTTCTGTGTTGCCGGTATTTGTCCCCTCTCGATAGACGTGATACCGATGATGTGATCGTTGACACTGATGAAGACTCAATGTTATCTTCAGAAGTGCCAGGCAAGCAAAACCCCCTTGTTCATTCCGATAAAATCCCACTCTCTCGCTCCTGCTCTCTTTTACTGCATTAGGACAACACCGATTCCTCTGTTACTTGCTGCGGTAGCTGAACCCCTTTATCCTTTGCATGACCTGTCATTGCCACAGTAAATAGATGAAACCCACTAGCATGAGTAGGAGTTGTTTGAGCCCTGTTGTGCCTACTCATTCATGTTTGTTTGTCATGCCTGCTACTGCTTAGAGTTGAGTCGGGTCTGATTCATCGGGGATGAATCAGAGGTGTGTGAACATGTCCTACTGTTGAGAGCTAAGTGTGTGAACACGATTTGGTAAAGGTAGCGGTGAGAGGCCATGTAGGAGTACATGGTGGGTTGTCTCATTGCAGCCGTCCTCAGGAACTGAGTTCTGTGTTTGTGATCCATGATTCAGCTACTACCACGCATTGGGCCCGAAACCAATGGACCCTCTCGGCTTCTTAATCACCCTTGTCCTCTGTCCAGGAGTTGCAAGTAGTTTCTGGTGTTTGTAGTATGCTGGAGGCCGTGCGCAGCGCTGACCGTAGGGGTGGGCTGTGATGCGGTAGGCACGTGGCCGGGTAAACCGGGCGCCCGTTTGGTGTCACGGAACCCTGTTCACATCGTTTGGGGCTGTGAGCGAAACTCCGGCCGGATCTCCTCATGGATGGAACCCGAATAGGCGATAAACCTGGACTAGAGACTCGAGTGTTTGGGCAGGCTGTGGCCGACACCCACGTTGGGCTTCCGCTTGAAGGTTGCCGAGTACATGTCGTGTAAACGGCGGTAAGTGGTGAGAGCGTGTGTGAAGAAGTACACCCCTGCAGGGTTAACATCATCTATTCGAATAGCCGTGTCCGCGGAAAAGGACTTCTGGGTTGCTTATATCAGTTCATAGACAAGTGAAAGTGGATACTCTAAAATACGCAAGATAAGCGTGAGTGCTATGGATGGCGTTCTCGTAGGGAGACGGGAGCGGATCCATAGTGGTGTATTGATATGGTGAATATGTGGACTCGTGTGCGCCACCTCAAAAGAGTTACTTGCAGTCGTAGTTCAGGATAGCCACCGAGTCAAAGCTAGCTTGCTGCAGTTAAACCCCACCATCCCCTTGTTGATAATGATGCATATGTAGTTAGTTCTGATGTAAGTCTTGCTGGGTACATTTGTACTCACGTTTGCCTATTTTATGTTTTTGCAGAGAGACTTCGGTCTCGCTAGTAGCTCCACATGGACTTCGACGTTTAGCTTGTTACCTCAGCTACGATCTTGTGCCCTCGGCAGGATTTGGTAGATAGTCAGGCTTCTCAGCCTTTTTCATTTATAGATGTCTGTACTCAGACATGATAGCTTCCGCTTGTGCTTTGATTTGTATGCTCTGAATGTTGGGTCGTGAGACCCCCTGTTTGTAATATCTCGCTCCTCGGAGCCTATTGATTAAATACTTGTGTCGTAGAGTCATGTTGTGATGCCATGTTGTACTTGCACATATCGAGCATATTGTGTGTATGTTATTGAAATGCTTGGTATGTGTGGGATCTGACTATCTAGTTGTTTATCCTTAGTAGCCCCTCTTACCGGGAAATGTCTCCTAGTGTTTCCACCGAGCCAGGGTAGCTTGCTACTGCTCCGGAACACTTAGGCTGGCCGGCATGTGTCCTTCTTCGTTCCTGTGTCTGTCCCTTCGGGGAAATGTCACGCGATGAATACCGGAGTCCTGTTAGCCCGCTACAGCCGGTTCACCGGAGTCCTGCTAGCCCAGTGCTACAGCCTGGATTCACTCGCTGATGACCGACACGTTCGATGTTGGGTCATGGATGCCTGTCCCTGTAAGTTTGTGCCACTTTGGGTTTACGACTAGCCATGTCAGCCCGGGCTCCTTATCATATGGATGCTAGCGACACTATCATATATGTGTGCCAAAAGACGCAAACGGTCCCGGGCAAAGGTAAGGCGACACCCGTGGGAATACCGTGCGTGAGGCCGCAAAGTGATATGAGGTGTTACATGCTAGATCGATGTGGCATTGAGTCGGGGTCCTGACACTACAACCGGACATTAACAAATTCCCATCTGCCCATAACCGTGAGCACGACTTTCGAAAGTTCATATCCCTGCAGGGGAGTCCCAACTTAGCCCATGACAAGCTCTCACGGTCAACAAAGGAATAGACCTCCTCCCGAGACGTTCCGATCAGACTCGGTACCTCGGTTCTTCAAGACACTTCGACAGGTTAAAACTAATCCAGCAACACCGCCCGAATGTGCCGACAAATCCCGATAGGAGCTGCACATATCTCTTTCTCAAGGCACACTCAGATTGTCCTAGGTATGGGTAGGCCAGCCCAGAGTTTCCCCTGGTGGCAACCGGCAGCTAATAGGTGGACCAACACTCAGAGGAGCACTGTCCCGGGGGGGTTTAAATAAGATGACCCTCGGGCTCCGGAAGCCCAAGGGAAAAAGAGGCTAGGTGGCAAATGGTAAAACCAAGGTTGGGCATTGCTGGAAAAGCTTTAATCAAGGCGAACTATCAAGGGGTTCCCATTATAACCCAACCGCGTAAGGAACGCAAAAATCCGGGAACATAACACCAATATGACGGAAACTAGGGCGGAAAGAGTGGAACAAAACACTAGGTGAGAGGCCGAGCCTTCCACCCTTTACCAAGTATATAGATGCATTAAGATAACATGGCAATATAATGATATCCCAACAAGTAAATAAATGTTCCAACAAGGAACGGTCTCCAATCTTCATCTGCAACTAGCAACGCTATAAGAGGGGTTGAGCAAAGCGGTAACATAGCCAATCAACAGTTTGCTAGGACATGGTGGGTTAGAGGTTTGACATGGAAATTTGGGAGGCTTGAAAGCAAGTGGTAGGCATCGTAGCATTGGCATAGCAAAAGAGCGAGCAATCTAGCATAGCAAAGATAGTAGTGATTTCGAGGGTATGATCATCTTGCCTGCGAAGTTGTCAGAGTTGACTGGATCCTCGAAAGCAAACTCAACGGGCTCCTCGTTAGCGAACTCGTCTCTCGGCTCTACCCAAACAAGACAAACAAGCAAACGGAACACAATCAACCACGTGCAAGGATCAAACAATATGATGCAAACATGGTATGCTATGCGGGATGTGATGCGGGATGCATATGCAAGATTTAACAAGGGATGCATGAGTCTGGCCTCAACTTGGAAATCCAGGTTTGCCACTGGAAATATGAGATGAAATCGCTTGAAAACGATATAAAGAACGCCGGAATCGGAGTTACGGTTTGGAAATGGCAAGCAATTCAAATATGACACCGGTCTGCGATTTACAGCAAGTAGCCATCTAAATGCAATGAGATGAACATGCTACAACGCCCAAACATGGCAACAAAATACATGGCAGGGATTAATTCAAGAAGCTTAACAAAAGTCTAGCACTGAGCTACGGCCAATTCCTCCATTAACAGGTTCAAACAAGCATGGCAAAAATGCATATGGTAAACAGATTTCAGACTTAGTGAAATTAACACTTGTCTGGAATTTCAGATCAGGTAGCACTCTTTGGGGCAACAAAACTACATGCTACAGGACCTGAACATGGCAAAGTAAAACATGGCATGGAGCTACTCAAAGATCTTAACAAAAGTCTCTTAGTGACCTTGAGCCAAAAGGGATCAGAAAGTACAATTGCAAGCATGTGAACATAGCAAAAGCATAATCAGTTTTCAGACTTAGTGAAAACTGGGGCATGCTGAAAACAGATATCAAGTAGGCATGTTTACGAGCTCGATGCACTCACTACGGAGCAAGTCATAACCAACTAAGCATACGCCCATCAAGAATACACAAAATGCAAGCTAGACATGGCAAGAACAATAGCATAGCATGCACGGATCAACTACAACATCCTCAGCAAAATCGCTAACAAGTAGACAATCTGCCCAGATTCACAAAGTAGCAAAAGTAGAGCTCGATTGACTCAAGCTAGGTTGCTCCATTATTGCAAACAAAGACATGGATGGATAGAGCACTACAAGATTAACAAAACATCCTTACTGATCATCCTCAAAAGAGGCACGGATCACTAGGAAACAACATGAGCATATGGCCATATGAGATAAACAGCTCAAGGACTTAGTGGAAATGCTAAGTCCCTGAAATCAGCATTACCAAGTGCCTCACTTTGCAAGCTTGTGCTAGTCACCACAGCCATCGCAAAAATACATGGGTTCCACCTCTGGAAAGATGACAAAACCCTTAACAGAACATATGTAGAACTCATGGGCATATCATGCACACAATAATCATGGCAAAAATGACAAATATCTAAATGAAGTAGCAGATCTGACAATTATCTCAAGTAGCACTCTTCTAACAGCATTTCGGGCATCAAGATGAGCTCAAATGAAAATGATGCAATGAGATGAAATGATGTACTCTCTGAGACGAACATTTTGATATGCTATATGCCAAAAACGGAGCTACGGATGCGGAGATATAGCATGATGAACATGAGCACATGAACTAGGGTTCGGAACAAAAGTCAACCGTCCGGATTTTCAGATCTGAGAACACTGTAGCGTTCGACCGGGTACTGTAGCCGAATCGAAGGTCTCCGGAGATGAGTTCGACGGCGGCGGGGAAAAACGGCCGGGGCTCCGGGCGAGGTGGCCGGAGACCTCGCCGGAGATGCGCGCGGCGGTGCTGGACGGGCCCCGCAGCGGGTGGCGCGCACGGCGGCGAGATCCGCCGGCGTCGGGGCGGTGCCGGAATGAGGGGGCGGTGACTCGCGATGGCGGTCGCGGTGGTCGGCGGTGTTCGGCCGCCGGAGACGGCGCAGGAGGCGGCGGCGCTCGGGTGTGCGGGTGCGGGCGGCGGCGTTGGCCGGATGGGCCGGGGGGGCCGGCCGGGGACACGTGGCGTCTCCCAGTTGGGCAGGCGGTGGCGGCGGACGTGTCCGGCTCCGTCCGGACGTGTCCGGCGGCGGCGGAGATCCGATTTTTAGGGTTTGAGAGAGGGGATCCGCGAATTTAGAGGAGGGGGTCTATATATGGGCATAGGAGGAGTTAGGAGAGTCCAAATGAGGTGCGGTTTTCGGCCACGCGATCGTGATCGAACGCTCTAGATGATGGAGAGGGTTTTGGTGGGTTTTGGGCCAACTTGGAGGGGTGTTGGGCTGCAACACACACGAGGCCTTTTCGGTCCCTCGGTTAACCGTTGGAGTATCAAACAAAGTCCAAATGATACGAAACTTGACAGGCGGTCTACCGGTAGTAAACCAAGGCCGCTTGGCAAGTCTCGGTCCAATCCGGAAATGTTTAATCCCCACACACAAAAGAAAGGTAGAAATGACCACCGGAGGAGAACGAAGCGCCGGAATGCAAAACGGACAACGGGGAAAATGCTCGAATGCATGAGATGAACATGTATGCAAATGCAATGCACATGATGAAATGATATGAGATGCATGACAACGACAACAACACACGGAGACAAAAACCCGAACCCGAGAAAATAAAATAACTTAAGGCCGAAAATGGCAAGAGTTGGAGTACATATTGGGAAAGTTACATCCGGGGTGTTACAGTGTCTTCCTCAGGAAACTAGAACACTAAGGGCAGACCATCGTGATGCGGCATGGCTTACGTTTAGCTCAGGCTAGTTGGAGGTAGATGACAGGAGAATCGGAGAGGAAGAGAGAGGATTGTAGCGATACCGTGTAGTGTGGGGTTGATTTTAAACTGCGGCGCCGGCGACATTAAAAGTGGGAGCAGTTGGGACGATGGTGGGCGGCGGAGCCTGGTCAAAGGGCTCGCCTCCTGGTGAGCCTGCACAGCGGTCTGCTCGCATGCCTCCCTGACAGCCGGTGCAGCGGTCTGCTCGCACGCCTCCCATCGACTCACACGCTTGCTCGGACGGCACCTGCCGATGAGAAGCGGGGACTCGTGGCGGCACGTAAACGCCCACAGTTTCAATAGTGAAAGTGTTCGCCTTAACGTGACAGGTCTTTGTTCCAAAATAACTTGGCTCTTCATTTGTGCAACTTGTCATAAGCAGCTTGTCTCAAATTGAAGAAAAAACTTACGAAGTAATATTTGTGCCATATCACGTGACCATGCTTAGTTTCAAGAATTTATGCTCACTTTTGGATTTTGAACAATATCATAACCTGCATTATGCAATAAATTTACAAGCCGTACATTTGTCCTGTTGTATTTCTTAAGAATGGATTTGGTTAAACATTTTGCTTAGTTAGACTTCAGACAAGTTATATATGCAGAGTAAAAGGATAATCCCTCCGTACCAGTGCATTGCCTAATATATTAACTCAATTACTAGGCACGACCAAACGGGCTCAATTTTGTGCTCATCCTGGTGTAGTAGTAGTAGTAGTACTAGACAATGCAGTTGGCGGGTGACCTTGACGAGCGGCGACCGAGGGAATTGAACCGTGCTCGGCATGGTAGGTAACGTTGTCTAGTTATTAAAGCATCCCTCCGTTGTTCATCGGTAGTCATTATGGACCGGGGACATGAGGGGAATTTCCTAGGGTTGGAATTCTGGCCACCAGATATTTCGACTTGAAACGCTGAGGTTCGATTGGTTGGGGTTGCCTAATGTGCGTACCACACACGCCACCGAGGGACACGAGCCCGGTTTTTTTAGGATCAACACGAGCCAAGGTCTAGCTGGTACGCCGTTGGGTCCTACCATTCGAGAATACGAAAAGAACCTTTTAAATTGCCGAACGAATCTATGTGTATTACAATACCCGTATTTTCCTTGCAAATACTAATCTCAACATGGTAATTGATTTATGACGAGTTGTTGAATTAGAGTGAGTTTGTGATATAGTGATCTCAATGTGGATTTCACATTTCATGGTATCCTAGTAAGTTTTCCAATGCAAATTCAAATTTAAAAGATGAACAATATGGAGGTGAGAAAACTTTGTATGTATCAAGCATATGACGACACACACACACACAGAGACACACACGCACGAACACAACAACAATCCAATAAGTATAGTGCATCTATTTTTCCAAACCATGCATGTATGACACGAATTCAAAAATACTCCTTCTATTCCTAAATATTAGTCTTTTAGAGAGTTCAACAAGTGACTACATATGGAGCAAAATGAGTGAATCTAGACTCTAAAATATGTCTATATACATCCGTATGTGCCAGTCCATTTGAAGCCTCTAAAAAGACTAATATTTAGGAACGAAGGGAGTAAAATGTAAGACATCCATGGTCCTCGGTTCAATATTTAAAATGAACATGAAACTGAAACATGAATATTATGTCTAGTACTACAGTACATGCAAATGTTGTGTTTAGGCGGAGGTATGATTGTCGGGGGTCAACCCCTCGACCTTAAATAAAATTGTGGAGCTCTGTTTAGGGTTGTTTAGATTATATTTGTCCCCACCCTCCCAACCACCGATTGGTTGAGCACCCCCACCCCTCCTCTCCGGGAGAATATCATGTGCCCCCATACCTTAGATGCTATATGCCGATACGAGTTGCTTGGAGCTTGTAGATCTGAGATATAGCATCTCACATGATGTGTCTTAATATTTTTGCAGGAAACCTTGATGAGTTTGAGAATTGCACACAATTTGTACAAAAACTACTTATATGCCCTTTGATCCCATATCCAACGACCTCGAAGCTCGTATCACCGAATGGCAGTGTCTTTGGAGGGGGAATACTGAAACTCCAAGACAATCTCTAGCTGCTTGGGAGTTGGTTTGCAAGCCAAAGAAGTATGCAGGGTTGGGTGTCACTCATCTGGGCATGCAGAATGAAGCTCTTCTGATCAAACATCTATTCAAGTTCTTCAATAAGAAAGATGTCCCATGGGTTAACCTCATTTGGGATACCTATTATCATTCCTCACCCCCACAAGTTAATCAGCTCTGTGGCTCCTTTTGGTGGCGCGATGTGCTCAAGTTGTATGAAAATTTCTGTTTGCTTGACACACCACAAGTGCATGCTGGAGATACTGTGGTGTTCTGGCTTGATCGTTAGCAAATTGACAACAGAATGATTGCTCTTAAGGATCGATTCCCTAGACTTCATTCATTTGCCATTGATGACACGATAATAGTCAAAGACTTTTTTTTCTTACCAGTCAACTGTTGAAGGTTTTCATTTACCTTTCTCTTCGGAGGCATATATGGAACTAACCCAACTCTCGACTTTGTTGCAACCCATAAACTTGCAGTTAGAAGAGAAGGATGTTTGGATATGGCCATCAAAATCTGGAGAGTATCAATCCAAACTCTACTATGAGTTCTCCTTCTCCCATTTGAGGATTGACCCAATTTTCAAATATGTTTGGAAATGCTCCTGTACCCTCAAGATCAAGTTTTTTGGATGGCTTTTATTGATGGACCGTCTTAACACACGGGACATGATGCAGAGAAGGCACTGGAATATCCAAGATAATACTTGTGTTCTTTGCCAATCTTCCTTTCATGAAGATAGAATCCACCTCTTTTTCTCTTGCAATTTTAGTCAAAGAGTATGGAATTATCTTGGGATTTCCTGGCCCGCAGCGCCCAATCAGTCTACCTTCATGATGGCTTCAGCTTCTAGAAAGGATTTCAATAAGCCTTTCTATTCTGAGGTGGTTTTTACTGCCATATGGAACATTTGGACACAGAGGAATGGCAAGATCTTTAGAAACGAGACTCCAAATTTTAGAGCTTGGAGGAGAAATTTTGTGCATCATCTCTCTTTACTAGCTCACAGAATCAAATGTAAATATAGGGACAGTCTGTTAGCTTGGATAGCCTCTCTCCCCTAAATCTCTTTGTAAGTATGATAGCTCTCTTTGTAATTTTTGTTTTTCTTTCTCTTTAGTTGTACAGAGAACCTTTTGTTTGTTTTTGATATGAATAAAGGACTATGAGGCTGTTGCCTTGTAGTACATAGTCAAAAAAAAGATGAAGGAGGACATCATATTCTCCTGTATGTAAGAATATCCTGTGCTACCACACCTTAGATGCTTTGGTGATACAAGCTCTTCGGAGGCGTTGGATTTGTGACCCAACACCTCCTCGGTGGTTCGAATGGTTTTTTGCATAAAAGCCCCAAAGAGTTTGGCCACTGCTTACAAGCACAAAGACTGCTCAGATGCCATTGAATCTCAGATCAAACGACCTCCAAGCTCGTATCACCGTAGCATCCAAGCTGCGATAGCACCTTATTTTTTCTCGCACGAGAGAGTATGAGGTGCTCCCGCACCGTAGATTCTCTGGTGATACGAGTTCACTAAGATCTAACGGCCCACAGTAGGAGGTTTGAATGTTTTTGCAATATACGGCTGATAGAGTTCGGGAAATGCGCAGAAGCACCGGGGAGCCGTTGGATTGAAGATGCAGCGGCACACACGAGGCCTGAATGTTTTATTTGCAAAAGAAACTTTGGAGAGTTTGGAAATTGCGCATAATTACAAAGACTACTCCCAAGCCATTGGATCTCACATCCAACGGTGTAAAAACTCGTATCACCATAGTATCTAAGCTGCGGGGTGGATGTGATATTCTATGTCGCTATCATTTTTGTTCGTAAACTTGTAAAATACGTGTAACTCGTGCCGTTACTTGTCTAACCGCGCAAAGTGTTTGTTCAAAAAAACCATCCTACACTGAAATATCGGAACAACACACGGGGGTCCCACTTGTCATTAATCAAATTTGGACCTAAAACTAACAAATCTGAAAGACGAGATTCGAACTGGCAACCTGGACTACAAAGCGTAAGTCAATAGCCTAAAAAAACAAACGGTTGTTGGCTTTGTCCCATAACTTGATTTTATACAGTACTTGTGTTGAGTAGAGTAGAGGGAGTGCCTCGTCAACACGTGCATGACCGTTGTCTAACTTACTGGTGGGTCCCAGGTCTGCGATCTCAATCTCTCTTCTCTCCATCATCTAACCTTTGCACGGGCACACATGAAGGGCGGCGCTAGCTTGCCGTGGTGTTATTACAACTAAAAAAAAGCTTGGAAAATATAAGAATCACCTAGAACAAGAGACGTTGTGGCTGGTCGAGACGGAGCTAACCACATCTATCCTCCGTGCCACGTTTGCATGATGAAGCTGTGTGGCTAGTGGGGTGTTATCGACCGACTGGCTGGGTCCTGAGGTCGAACCATAGGTACAACGTCTGATATAGTATATTTTTACACGCACGTTTTTCCTCTGTGCCAAGACGTGGCACACCCTACCGCGCGGTTTCGGGGTCCTCCCGTGTGGTGCATGCATATATTCTTCCTGACGTGGGACGCCCTACCGCGTGTTTACTGGGTCCTCCTCGGTCGTAGTGCCGAAGCAAGTAAATGATTCGTCAAATCATGAAAGACCACCTTTCCCGCCGAGTACATTAGTGAAGCACGGTGGCTAGCTAGTTGGGCTAGTTCGACCGATTAGCTAGGCTGCCGCCACATTTGTATTTTCACCCCTTTTTTATCTACTTGCCGGTAGGTAAACTTAAATATCCACCGCGGAATTGCTCTGGTGTTTGCGTGCTGCAGGATTTTTAATTTTTTGATTGACGGGAGCAGGCGCGGCAGGATTTTTAATTTTTTGATTGACGGGAGCAGGCGCGGCAGCCATTAGTCATGATGACTCCGCCTGCAAAAACCCACTGCTCCCTGATGTGAGAAGTCGTCGACTGGTGTTTTACCGTGGTGAAAACCAAAAGATTCCCCGCTCCCTCCGCCTTCCCATAGATTGCATTGCCTTTCAGCCATTTTTCCCCTTTGCTTTGTCAGGACCCCGATTCCAAGTCACATCGATCTAGCCGGTAACAACTCATATCAATTTGCGGCCTCACGCACGGTATTCCCACGGGTGTCGCCTTACCATGGCCCGGGACCGTCTGCGCCTTTTGGCTCACGTATATGATAGTGTCGCTAGCATCCATATGACAGAGAACCCGGGCCGACATGACCGCCGTGAACCCAAACTGGCACTAACTTATGGGGACAGGCATACATGAATCAACATCGAGCATGTCGGTCAGCAGCGTGCGAATCCGGGCTGTAGCACTGGGCTAACAGGACTCCGACGAACCGGGTTGTAGCAGGCTAGGCAGGACTCCGGATGTCACCGCGTGACATTTCCCCGAAGGGATAGACACAGGAACAAAGTGAAACACATGCCGGCCAGTCAGGTGTGCTGAGCAGTAGTGCTGGGCTAACAAGACTCCGGTGAACCGGGCTGTAGCGGACTACTATGGCTCATGGAAGCACTAGACTATATTTCCCCTTAAGAGAGGCTGCCAAGGATAAACAACTAGATTGTCGGATCCCACACATACCAAGCATTTCAATCATACACACAATATGCTCGATATGTGTAAATACAACATGGCATCACAACATAACTCTACGACTCAAGTATTTATCCATTAGGCTCCGAGGAGCGAGATATTACAAACATGGGTCTCATGAACCAACAATCATGGCATACAAATCAAAGCACATGCGGAAGTTTAACATGTCTGAGTACAGACATCTACAAATGAAAAAGGCTAAGAAGCCTGACTATCTACTAGATCCTGCCAAGGGCACAAGATCGTAGCTGAGGTATCAAGCTAAACGTCGAAGTCCACACGGAACTACTAGCGAGACTGACGTCTCTCTACAAAACATAAAATAGGCAAATGTGAGTACAAATGTACCCAGCAAGACATACATCAGAACTATCTACATATGCATTGGTATCAACAAAGGGGGTGGTGGAGTTTAACTGCAGCAAGCCAGCTTTGACTCAGTGGCTAACCTGAACTACGACTGCAAGCAACTCTTTTGAGGTGGCGCACACGAGTCCACATATTCACCATTCAATACACCACTATGGATCCGCTCCCATCTCTCTATGAGAAGGCCATCCATAGCACTCACACTTATCTTGCGAGTTTTAGAGTATCCACTTCAAGTTATCTATGAACTATATAGGCAACCAAGTAGTCCTTTACCGCAGACGCGGCTATTTGAATAGATGATGTTAACCCTGCAAGGGTGTACTTCTTCACACACGCTCTCACCACTTACCGCCGTTTACACGACATGTACTCGGCAACCTTCAAGCGAAAGCCCAACGAGGGTGTCGGCCACGGCCTACCTAAACACTCAAGTCTCTAGTCCAGGTTTATCGCCTATCCAGGTTCCATCCGTAGGGAGTCCGGCCGAGGTTTCCACATACGGCCCCGGACGATGTGTATAGGATTCCGAGACACCAAACGGGTGCCCGGCATGCCCGGCCACGGTGTATCTTCCGCATCATAGCCCACCCCTAGGGTCAGCGCTACGCACGGCCGCCAACACATAACCTATAAACACTAGAAACTAGTTGCAACCCTTGGACAGAGAACTAGGGTGGTTAAGAAGGCGAGAGGGTCCATTGGTTTTGGGCCCAATGCATGGTAGTAGCTGGTTCTTAAATCACACATACAGATCTCGGTGCTTAAGGACGGTTCCAATGAAACAACCCACCATGTACTCCTACATGGCGTCTCATCGATACCTTTACCAAAATGTGTTCAACACACTTAGCTAACACACAGTAGGACATGTTCACAACTTTCCAATTCATCCCCGATGAATCAGACCTGACACAACTCTAAGCAATAGCAGGCATGACAAACAAGCATGGATGAGTAGGCACATAAGGGCTCAAACAACTCCTACTCATGTTAGTGGGTTTCATCTATTTACTGTGGCAATGACAGGTCATGCAGAGGAAAAGGGTTCAACTACCGCAACATGTAACAGTTGAATCGTTGTTGTCCTAATGCAGTAAAAGAGAGCAGGAGCGAGAGAGTGGGATTGTATCGGAATGAACAAGGGGGTTTTGCTTTCCTGGCACTTCTGAAGATATCATTGGGTCTTCATCAGTGTCAACGATCAGATTGTCGGTACAACATCTATCGAGAGGGGACAACCACCGACAACAGAGAAGGAACGCAATCAATGCAATGCACAACATGATGCATGATAATGACATGGCAATATGTTGTTGATTGAGCTAATGCAACTAGCAACACAATTAAATGAAGTTGGTTTGAACCCAAGGTTCAAATTCAAACTCCACATGTGGTTATTTAAAAACCATTCATTTGATTTGTCCTAAACAGAAGATATAAGCTGCTCTAACATGCATGCAAATGCCATAGACAGATTCTTTGGATTTTTCGGATCATTTTTCATATATAATTTATTTCATTCTGAGCTACGGTTGATTTTCTATGAATTTTTAAAGTTTTAAACATTTTCAGGAATTTCCTAAATTAAATTAAATCCAGAAAATAGCTTATTGCGTCAGCACTACGTCACGGCGACATCAGTAGGTCAACTGGGTCGGTCCAGGTCAAACCTGACGAGTGGGGTCCACATGTTAGTGGTTAATTAAACTAACTAAATAAATTAGCGATAACCTAGGTTAATTAGCAGGGCTGGCCCCATGCGTCAGTGACCAAGGGTGGTCAAACCCTGGTCAGACGGGGTCAAACCTGCCGGCGACTAACCGCCGGCGAGGTCCGAGACGGCGGCGATGCGCGGAATCGTAGCACAGGCCACGATTCGAGGTGCGGATGGCACCGTTGGAACCCTGAGCCTCGTCCGCGTTGGCTGGTGCTAGTGGGGTCGCCGGAGACGACCTAGATCGACTGTGGTGTCCGCTTCTGCGGTGGCCAGAGTTTGGTGAAGATGGACTGCATGCTGCGGTGCACGGGAGGACGAGTGGGTAGGTGTTCTGGGTTCCTAGGACCGCGCTGAGGATGAAAACATGCTGAGACGCGACGTTTGCGGGCTCTAGCCATGGCGGCGACATGGCCGGCGGCGAGCAAGCTTTCGGGTAGGGTGGTGGAGCTAGCTAGGGCGCAAATTAGGCAATGGGGCATGGGGGAAACGGTGCAGCGGCTCACCGCAGTTCTTCTGGTGCTGCTGGCGAGGCAGGGGAGGGGCTAAAACAAGCAGGGCAGCGACAGGGATCTTCGGCGTCCGACGGCATGGATGAGGGTGTCGCTTCAGGCGTCCCGCGGGTGCGTGCTTCGTCTTGGGGCTCGGTGGCGTCGAGGCGGAGCCTCTGGACAACACGGAGAAGCAAGGGAGAGGCGATGGCCACAGTTGTGCTCGTCGGCGGCGACGGGGCCGCTCGGGTGCGTGCGAGTGAGAGAGCAGAGGAGGGGAGAGTGAGCTGCGAGAGAGGGGAAGGACCAGGGGGGCTCGGGCGTCTCCAAGCGCGTCGGATCGGAGTGGGGAGGAAGCAGGAGGTGGAAGCAGGAGGTGGCTTGGCCTCCTGTGCGTGCGCCACGCCGTCGTCCTCCTGGCAAAGGAAGGAGATGACTGGCGCCTGGCTCTGGTGGGCTGGGCTGTGCTGGGCCATGTCAGGTGAGCGCTAGGTAAGTGCTTTCTCCCTGTCTCTCTCTCTCTTATTTGTTTCAGTTTTTCTAATTTCTGCTACTGTTTTGCAAATAAGATACTAACCAAAACACTTTGGTTAATTCTGTAAATTTTTGTGAGGAATATTTGAATTATTTTCAAACCACACAACAAATTTTAGAATATTTGGAGCAACCAATATTTAATGGTAAACTTTAAACTCCAACTCAAATACCATAATGATTTAATTCAATGACCAAATGTCCTGGGAAAATATGCATCATCTTTGGTAGAGGCTTTCACCTTTTTCCATAAATCATGAACATTTTAAAAGGATATTTTGAGGTCATTGAAAATATTTTGGTTGAACTTATTTCAATTGCATTTGTGCTAGGGTTTATCAATCCCCAATTCAAATTTCTTCAATTTAGACATGATGACATGAATGCTTTCATGCAACTAGTTACAAGCAAATTTAGGGCCGTGACAACTCACCCCTACTAAACAAGAATCTCGTCCTGAGATTCAAGAAGTGGAGTAAGAAGACAGAGGGTTCACAAAACTATCACAGTCTTCTCGATCCAACTGCCCTTCTCGAAGATACCGATATATTGCATCACATTGCTCTTGACGTCTTTTTCTTCGAGATCTTCATCCAAGACGATGACGACGGAAGGAAACTCTACAGGAAACGATCTTCTCAAAGATTGAGCAACTCAAGATCCTCACATGGAGTGAGGCGTTGAAACATCTCTTGGGTTGAGACACAAAACACACATCGAGAGAGATGTAGAGGGACATATGACGAAGGTCCAAATTGGTAGGCAACAATCCCACGCTTAGGTGAGATGGTGAGTGAGAGTCAAAGCAGTGAGGAGATAAGTTACTATGATTACCTAACGGGGCACCTTAGGGAGGGTGACTCATAGAGCTATTCCCTTAAGTGGCAAAAAGAATTACTTTTGATATAACGATCATTGAAACTCTTTATGCCAGCCTAAGGCAATCACAAACGATCGTTCGAGGAGGTTCGAAAGAATGGCATATATCGACTAGAATGCATGATGTGGACTACCTTGTTGAAGACAATGCAATGGATGATTTTTGGCTTATCATCGGAAATGGATGGTACCCATGGTAAGTCCACTTCTGAAGATGATCCTGAACAACAACTACTGAGGTGCAAGCTGGGAACAAAATGCAAAGGTTGGGAATGATTCTGGTAACTGGGGAAGAACTCAACAGTCAAGAGTGTTTCCAACGTTCCAATGGTTATAAAATCATCGAAGAAACTGAGAGCACAAGGATCCCTAAGGAACAACTTCAAGAATAAGTCACACTAAATCCTCATGGAGAAGATGGTCAAATAGCTCAATCAAGATACTACAATGATAGATCTTCTGGCTAGGTGTGTCGGCCAGAACATCAACCTTGTCAGGGACCTACATCATAGATCTTGGAAAAGTTCCAACCATTATATCTGCCTGAGATTCAGATCTGGTTGGTAACAGGATAATCCAGACCCATCGAGTCTAGAAGAAAATGAAAGTTTGCAACACAAATCGACGAGATGGCGTTGCGAGATTCTCGGTAAATGTACTATGGTAGTAAGCTCCAAAACATGAGCTGGTTCTGCTAACACATGTGAACATGTTGTCCCAGACAAGCATGACCACGTAGTAGTCTTATAATAAAAACACTACCGAGTTCATGTGGGGAACCATCATCGAGGATAACAAAGTCCTTGTATAAGGCATGCTCTTAAGAAGGAACTTCTTCTCCTTGAACAAATCAATCAGTGGCTTGTTGTGCTAGGGAATACATATGGAGTGGAGGTAATTAATCTACCAAACCATATAATACATTCGCACATGCATAACTAACTTGGGATGGTACCAGAGGAAACAAACAATCTTTCTCGAACTCATGGCGGCAACTTGCTCCAAATGCACATGAATTTGCGGAAGTCACTTGTTCCATCCAAGCATAAGCTTCATGAACAGAACACGAAGGCATTTCTTACAAAGTTTCCAATACTAGTTGATGTTCAACATGAATCATGGGAGAGACAAAATGCTACTGATGGGATCAACAACAACTCATCAGAATTTCCATATCACTGGACTTCCGCCATCATGTGAACATGGTGATAGCATTGGTCAGACCAAAAGATGTAATGGTGTATGCTCGAGGGGTCAACCATGAGTAAGGCAACATTACAAACATCGTTGGTTCTGATTTGACTTGACGATAGCCCATACTCAAGTCAAAGTTTTGACAAGGCAATAGATCCAACAACTGATCACGAGGACCAATTGATGGAGATATCATGTTTCTTCAACACACACACACACACAGAAGATATCCCTTAACATGAACTAAGTCAGACAAGCTTTTATCTTCCAATTCTCCAAGTTGTTGTCTAGCTCAACCAACTAGCTCAGGGATATCCAACACAGATTCTTGGAGAAGGGGTGATTTATAAGAAAACCAACTTGATGACGAACTCAACATAGCGGTCAGGTGACACCCAGGTAATACTTCCGAGAAGATCTTCGGAAAATCACGAACCACCGATATGTTACTAAGCTCGAGAACAATCTTGCTTTTCAGAGCAAGATGATATGATCAAATAAGCAAGGGATTGAATAATCCTAACTCATTGATCGAAGAGTGCACCGGAAATAAGGACTAGGTAGCACAATCTATCTTAGAATGATGATCCAATAACCAACACGCTAAGAATGAGAATATTGTCCATTTACTACCAAGCAACTAGTTGCTAGGAGTATTGATTTCACACATCACGGTTCACTTGTCGGTATTCCGGTTGCAACAACATGGATCCAAGGAGCGAATGATGATGGCGAGAAGTATCACTGCATCAAGAGTTCATAAGAGGTGGTGCAATTCTCATGACAATTCTGACATAAGGAGGCAACACTCCAAGGTAGAACAAAACAAAAGCTGGATTGGCACTTTGATCTGCGGAATACAACTGTTTTGACCCAATCCTAGATATGGATGAGGTACTGGAGTTTGTTTCTCCAAGTCATTCCGGAATAGAATGGCTTGACGGATCACATGAATAATAGGCATCGATAACACCAATGCACAACTACTCTTGACCAACAATTGATGGACGAGGGTCAGAATACAACTAAAGAGGGACAACTCAAAGGAACATATAATTTTCTGAGTTGTGGATGCATAGATTAGTATGTCGAGCAAAGCTCAACATTCCTTCCGGACAACCCATGCAGAAAGGTAGGACTGGCAGATTCACAATGAACAATGGAGAACTCATCAAGAGAACTCTTGTTGTGATCTTTTGGTTCAAAGAACTTCTGCCATAGGCGGTTCATAGTATTTGGAAGAAGGATATACCACGGACCTCGAGGACTAATGCAAAGGTTACTAATATCCTAAAGGAACTCGCAACGCTATCAACATGAGGTAAGTAGGGTGAATCTTGGGTTAAAGAACCCAGGAATAGAATACCTACTACTAAATGGCATCACGGGATGCTTTCGAGAATGGTGGCCAGAATCATCACACCGGGAACACAAAACATGGCTAGATTACTAGGTGACTCCCTAAAACACCTGGGGTCATAATAATAGCTCCAACATATATGTCGAGGCAACAGAGTACCTCAATCACCGATTAGTGTGGTTAAACTGGCCCAAAGGAACGTCGGTAATGGGAGGAAGGAATTTCCAAATGCATCGAACTATTTAGAAACCTGGGATGACTCAGACAGCATAACGGTTGGAAATGCTCAAAAAGATTGGAGACATGCTACAAAAATGGTGGCATAGCCACTCAGAATCACAATATCAAGGTATAGAGACCAACTATGAACATACAAAAGATAGTAGGAACTGAACTGGGCTTGAACTCAACAATCCTAGGCAACTACGGTTTAGTAACACGTCATCCTGATAGATAGATGAGAAGGCCTAGTTTCTTAACCCACGTAGAATGAGAAGAGAATGACTCAGATCAGAGGGCATAAGGGTAAGGAGTAAAAAGAGCCTTACGTTCCCTATCACAATCAATTCCCCTACATAACTAAAGCATTTCTAGACACAACTTCGACCTGCTTGGCTTGGTAATCCTACAGGCAGTCAGGCTCTGATACCAAAGCTGTCAGGACCCCGATTCCAAGTCACATCGATCTAGCCGGCAACACCTCATATAACTTTGCGGCCTCACGCACGGTATTCCCACGGGTGTCGCCTTACCATGGCCCAGGACCGTCTGCGCCTTTTGGCTCACGTATATGATAGTGTTGCTAGCATCCATATGACAGAGAACCCGGGCCGACATGACTAGTTGTGAACCCAAAGTGGCACTAACTTACGGGGACATGCATACATGAATCAACATCGAGCATGTCGGTCAGCAGCGTGCGAATCCGGGCTGTAGCACTGGGCTAACAGGACTCCGGTGAACCGGGCTGTAGCAGGCTAGGCAGGACTCCGGATGTCACCGCGTGACATTTCCCTGAAGGGACAGACACAGGAACGAAGTGAAACACATGCCATCCAGTTAGGTGTCCTGAGCAGTAGTGCTGGGCTAACAGGACTCCCGTGAACCGGGCTGTAGGGGATTACTATGGCTCATGGAAGCACTAGACTACATTTCCCCATAAGAGAGGCTGCCAAGGATAAACAACTAGATTGTCAGATCCCACACATACCAAGCATTTCAATCATACTCACAATATGCTCGATATGTGTAAATACAACATGGCATCACAACATAACTCTATGACTCAAGTATTTATTCATTAGGCTCCGAGGAGCGAGATATTACAAACATGGGTCTCATGACCCAACAATCATAGCATACAAATCAAAGCACATGCGGAAGTTTAACATGTCTGAGTACATACATCTACAAATGAAAAAGGCTAAGAAGCCTGACTATCTACTAGATCCTGCCGAGGGCACAAGATCGTAGCTGAGGTATCAAGCTAAATGTCGAAGTCCACACGGAACTACTAGCAAGACTGACATCTCTTTGCAAAACATAAAATAGGCAAACGTGAGTACAAATGTACCCAGCAAGACATACATAAGAACTATCTACTTATGCATCGGTATCAACAAAGGGGGTGGTGGAGTTTAACTGCAGCAAGCCAGCTTTGACTCAGTGGCTAACCTGAACTACGATTGCAAGCAACTCTTTTGAGGTGGCACACATGAGTCCACATATTCACTATTCAATACACCACTATGGATCCGCTCCCGTCTCCCTACGAGAAGGCCATCCATAGCACTCACACTTATCTTGCGAGTTTTAGAGTATCCACTTCAAGTTATCTATGAACTGTATAGGCAACCAAGTAGTCCTTTACCGCGGATGCGGCTATTCGAATGATGATGTTAACCCTGCAGGGGTGTACTTCTTCACACACGCTCTCACCACTTACCGCCGTTTACACGACATTTACTCGATAACCTTCAAGCGGAAGCCCAACGAGGGTGTCGGCCACGGCCTACCTAAACACTCAAGTCTCTAGTCCAGGTTTATCACCTATCCAGGTTCCATCCGCAGGGAGTCCGACCGAGGTTTCCACATACGGCCCCGAACGATGTGTACAGGGTTCCGAGACACCAAACGGGCGCCCGGCATGCCCGGCCATGATGTATCTACCGCATCATAGCCCACCCCTAGGGTCAGCGCTACGCACGGCCGCCAACACATAACCTATAAACACCAGAAACTAGTTGCAACTCCTGGACAGAGAACTAGGGTGGTTAAGAAGGCGAGAGAGTCCATTGGTTTCGGGCCCATTGCATGGTAGTAGCTGGTTCCTAAATCACACATACAGATCTCGGTGCTTAAGGACGGTTCCAATGAAACAACCCACCATGCACTCCTACATGGCCTCTCATCGATACCTTTACTAAATCGTGTTCAACACACTTAGCTCACACACAGTAGGACATGTTCACAACTTTCCAATTCATCCTCGATGAATCAGACCTGACACAACTCTAAGCAATATCAGGCATGGCAAACAAGCATGGATGAGTAGGCAGATCAGGGCTCAAACAACTCCTACTCATGCTAGTGGGTTTCATCTATTTACCGTGGCAATGATAGGTCATGCAGAGGAAACGGGTTCAACTACCACAACATGTAACAATTGAACCGTTGTTGTCCTAATGCAGTAAAAGAGAGCAGGAGTGAGAGAGTGGGATTGTATCGGAATGAACAAGGGGGTCTTGCTTGGCTGGCACTTCTGAAGATATCATTGGGTCTTCATCAGTGTCAACGATCATAGCGTCGGTACAACGTCTATCGAGAGGGGACAACCACCGGCAACAGAGAAGGAACACAATCAATGCAATGCACAACATGATGCATGATAATGACATGGCAATATGTTGTTGATTGAGCTAATGCAACTAGCAACACAATTAAATGAAGTTGGTTTGAACCCAAGGTTCAAATTCAAACTCCACATGTGGTTATTTAAATACCATTCATTTGATTTGTCCTAAACAGAGGATATAAGTTGCTCTAACATGCATGCAAATGCCATAAACAGATTCTTGGATTTTTCTGATCATTTTTCATATATATTTTATTTCATTCTGAGCTACGGTTGATTTTCTATGAATTTTTAAAGATTTAAATATTTTCAGTTATTTCCTGAATTAAATTAAATCCAGAAAATAGCTTATTGCGTCAGCACTACGTCACTACGACGTCAGCAGGTTAACTGGGTCGGTCCAGGTCAAACCTGACCAGTGGGGTCCACATGTCAGTGGTTTATTAAACTAACTAAATAAATTAGCGCTAGCCTAGGTTAATTAGCAGGGCTGGCCCCACGCGTCAGTGACCAAAGGTGGTCAAACCCTGGTCAGACGGGGTCAAACCTACTGGTGACTAACCGCCGACGAGGTCTGAGACGGCGGCGATGCGCGGAATCGCAGCACAGGCCATGGTTCGAGGCGCGGATGGCACCGTTGGAACCCTGAGCCTCGTCCGCGTCGGCTGGTGCTAGTAGGGTCGTCGGAGACGACCTAGATCGACGGCGGTGTCCGCTTCCGCGGCGGCCGGAGTTCGGTGAAGATGGACAGCGTGCTACGGTGCACGAGAGGACAAGTGTGTAGGTGTTCTGGGTTCCTGGGAACGCGCTGAGGACGAAAACATGCTCAGACGCAACGTTTGCGGGCTCTAGCCACGGCGGCGACATGGCCGGCGGCGAGCAAGCTTTCGGGCAGGGTGGTGGAGGGAGCGGCTGAAACGAGTAGGGCGGCGAGGGGGATCTACGGCGTCTGACGGCGAGGATGAGGATGATGGCGTCGCTTCGGGCGTCCCACGGGCGCATGCTTCGTCTTGGGGCTCGGTGGCGTCGAGGCGGAGCCTCTGGACAACACGGAGAGGCGAGGGAGAGGCGATGGCCGCAGTTGTGCCGTCGGCGGCGACGGGGCCGCTCGGGTCCGTGCGAGTGAGAGAGCAGAGGAGGGGAGAGTGAGCTGCGAGAGAGGGGAAGGACCAGGGGGGCTCGGGCGTCTCCAAGCGCGTCGGATCAGAGTGGGGAGGAAGCAGGAGGTGGAAGCAGGAGGTGGCTTCGCCTCCTGTGCGTGCGCCATGCCGTCGTCCTCCTGGCAAAGGAAGGAGACGACTGGCGCCTGGCTCTGGTGGGCTGGGCCGTGCTGGGCCGTGTCAGGTGAGCGCCAGGTAAGTGCTTTATCCCTCTCTCTCTTATTTGTTTCAGTTTTTCTAATTTCTGCTACTGTTTTGCAAATAAAATACTAACCAAAAAACTTTGGTTAATTCGTAAATTTTTGTGAGGAATATTTGAATTATTTTCAAACCACACGACAAATTTCAGAATATTTGGAGCAACCAAGATTTCTTGGTAAAATTTAAACTCCAACTCAAATACCATAATGATTTAATTCAATGACCAAAATGTCCTGGAAAAATATGCATCTTCTCTGGTAGAGGCTTTCACCTTTTTCCATAAATCATGAACATTTTAAAAGGATATTTTGAGGTCATTGAAAATATTTTGGTTGAACCTATTTCAATTGCATTTGTGCTAGGGTTTGTCAATCCCCAATTCAAATTTCTTAAATTTAGACATGATGACATGAATGCTTTCATGCAACTAGTTACAAGCAAATCTAGGGCCGTGACATGCTTCCTCTCCCCATTGCTTCTACCTGGTGCCATGGCAGCGCAGCAGATCACGGAGTCCGAGGTGAGGCACCTGACACTAGCTCCCATCGACCTGGAAAGGGCGGTTGCAACCTGCATCACCAATGTCGCGCGCCTCAAGAAGCAGAGGGACTTCAGTGGTGTTTAGGCGCCCTCTGCATGGGCATATCCATGTCTCGGCGCAACATTACCGTTGGATCAAACTCAGACGGTGCAGATCAGTCACTGTAGCACAAAGCGTGTGGGTGTGTTTGGTTGCATTCTCATCTCAATATAGTTGTTTCATCTTCGTGTATTTTTGTCAACCTACTAGTGTGGACTCATGCACCCTTCATGCACTCTGCCAAACACCCAAAAGTGGGTCGAGAAGGGAACTTTTGCTCCCATCCCGTGCACCCTTCATACACCCTTCCTAACACTATTCGTGCTTCATATGGTTCATGTTTCATGGAGTACTGTAGCACCATACTCTCCGTGCATTGTGGACCTAGTTCTGTTAACATTGATCTCACCGTTCATTCTCGACCGGACAGTCGAAAAAGCGGTACTATGTTACATATAGGAGTAGTTGACATGCGCACAACATCATTTGTTATCGTCATATCTTACTACAGTAGCAACAAGATTGTGTAGTACTGACGTATGAATCACTGCACATGCCTAGTACTAGGAGCAATGTGTATGTTCAAGTGGCTGCCATGTTTCGCACTCCTCTGTCGTAAGAGTGGAAACACTTGTTGTAATCATTTTTTTCTTCAGAAAACAATGGACATGCTCTACCGTGCGGATCCTCCTCCAGCCATGCACTAAATTACTCACTTTCACCGACGTGTGGGACAGCCAGCACCTGGGCGCACCAGCCATGCACTAAATTACTCCGTAGTAGAGTGACGGTAGACTACCCTGATCGAAGCGCCACAGTAATGCCCAATGAGGCGTCAAATCACAAAACTGTTGGGGAACGTAGCAGAAATTCAAAAAATTTCCTACGTAACACCAAGATCTATCTATGGAGAGACCAGCAATGAGTAGAAAGGGGAGTGCATCTACATACCCTTGTAGATCGCTAAGCGGAAGCGTTCAAGTGAACGGGGTTGATGGAGTCGTACTCGTCGTGATTCAAATCACCGATGATCAAGTGCCGAACGGACGGCACCTCCGCGTTCAACACACGTACAGCCCGGTGACATCTCCCACGCCTTGATCCAGCAAGGAGAGAGGGAGAGGTTGAGGAAGACTCCATCCAGCAGCAGCACAACGGCGTGGTGGTGGTGGAGGAGCGTGGCAATCCCGCAGGGCTTCGCCAAGCACCATGGGAGAAGAGGAGGAGAACTTGGGAGAGAGGGAGGGGCTGCACCAAAGGCATAAGGTATGTTTGGGAGGCCCTCCTACCCCACTATATATAGGGATCCCAAGGGGGGGTGCACCAGCCCCTAGGAGATCTAATCTCCAAGGGGGCGGCGGCCAGGGGAGGAGTCCTCCCCCCCCCCCCCAAGGCACCTAGGAGGTGCCTTCCCCTGCTGGGACTCTTCCTTTAGGGTTTCCCCAGGCGCATGGGCCTCTTGGGGCTGGTGCCCTTGGCCCATGTAGGCCAAGGCGCACCCCCTACAGCCCATGTGGCCCCCCGGGGCAGGTGGCCCCACCCGGTGGGCCCCCGGGACCCTTCCGGTGGTCCCGGTACAATACCGATGACCCCGAAACTTGTCCCGATGGCCGAAACAGGACTTCCTATATATAAATCTTTACCTCCGGACCATTCCGGAACTCCTCGTGACGTCCGGGATCTCATCCGGGACTCCAAACAACATTCGGTTACCACATACAAGCTTCCTTTATAACCCTAGCGTCATCGAACCTTAAGTGTGTAGACCCTACGGGTTCGGGAGACATGCAGACATGACCGAGACGTTCTCCGGTCAATAACCAACAGCGGGATCTGGATACCCATGTTGGCTCCCACATGTTCCACGATGATCTCATCGGATGAACCACGATGTCAAGGACTTAATCAATCCCGTATTCAATTCCCTTTGTCTAGCGGTATTTTACTTGCCCGAGATTCGATCGTCGGTATACCGATACCTTGTTCAATCTCGTTACCGGCAAGTCACTTTACTCGTTCTGTAACACATCATCCCGTGATCAACTCCTTGGTCACATTGCGCATATGATGATGTCCTACCGAGTGGGCCCAGAGATACCTCTCCGTTTACACGGAGTGACAAATCCCAGTCTCGATCCGCATAAAACAATAGATACTTTCGGAGATACCTGTAGTGTACCTTTATAGTCACCCAGTTACATTGTGACGTTTGATACACCCAAGGCACTCCTACGGTATCCAGGAGTTACACGATCTCATGGTCAAAGGAAGAGATACTTGACATTGGCAAAGCTCTAGCAAACGAACTACACGATCTTTGTGCTATGCTTAGGATTGGGTCTTGTCCATCACATCATTCTCCTAATGATGTGATCCCGTTATCAACGACATCCAATGTCCATAGCCAGGAAACCACGACTATCTGTTGATCACAACGAGCTAGTCAACTAGAGGCTCACTAGGGACATATTGTGGTCTATGTATTCACAGGTGTATTACGATTTCCGGATAATACAGTTATAGCATGAATAAAAGACAATTATCATGAACAAGGAAATATAATAATAATACTTTTATTATTGCCTCTAGGGCATATTTCCAACAAAAACCCCCTCCTTTCCAGCAGTAAGTTGGACGAACTAAGCAACCATCATTTCACTCTTCTCTCTCAGCTTCCTCTCTTGAAGAAAACCCCCACTCGCTTCGCTTCTCCCTCATCTCGTTCCTCCTTTCACTCTTCTCTCTCAGCTTCCTCTCTTGGATGGACACCGGAGCACCGGCCGATGTGATGTCTACGGCTCTGGCCAAAACTGTCGAGGCTCATGGTACGAAGAAGCGCAAGCACCCCGCCGAGACTACCGCAGACAAGCTCAAAGCCATTGCCTTGTCCAAGCCCCCTCTCCAGGATCCCTCATTAAGCAAGTCCAGGTAATGTCTCTTGTTGACGATATTTTTCTCGATCTTGATCGTGTTTGTTCATCTAACACGCAGTACTAGTACTGGTAGTACAACATTCTAGGTGATCTTGCATGTGATTTTAGTGTGCCAAATGACGGTTCTAAATTCCTCTTTCGACCACAACATGCGAGAGGTTGACACTTATTTCTTATATACTACTTTCAACTACTCCCTCTGTCCCAAATTTCTTGTCTTAGATTTGTCTAGATACGGATGTATCTAATACTAAAATGTGACTTGATACATCCGTATCTAGACAAATCTAAGACAAGAATTTTGGGATGGAGGGAGTACTTTATGAACATCAATGCTACCTTTTAAGAGGGTATATTTGCCTCAGTAACTTGTGTTATGGATATTGCATTTAATCCCTCTGCTCTCATGCCTTTGAAGACATGTTCTAGTGTCTTTGTTCACTCATTTCGGTGCGTATATGTAGTCATATATGGACTATAATATCGAAAATCATCTTATATTTCTGAATGGAGGTAGTAATAAAATATGGTTTTTGTTTGAATTAGAACCAGGTCCGCGGTGGAGATGAAGTTCTCAAAGTCATGCCGTGTGAACTGGAAGACCTGATGATGAGTTCTACTGCTGAACTATCCAGCTGTTGTGTCCTTGTCGCCATGTGTCCTGAACTAGTGTTTTCCTGTAGCATTGTTGTTAGGCGTGTTCTCGAGGCTGTACTTGACCACAACAATTTCCTGGCTGTACCTTCGATTACGAATGGTGTGGTTCTTGTAAAGCTTCCCATCAAATCTGATGCAGCCTATCTTCATCATCATGTTTGTGAGTGGAAAGACCACTCTGTTAGGTTCTCCAAGGTTGACAAGATGGTGATGGTGCATGTAGACATCTCACACGAAGTCCTTGGCCTAGTCAGTTATGCGGGGTTCATCCCGTAGGTCGGTGGCAAGAAATAGTATGTAGAGTTTAGTTAGTGCAACTTTGCTTGTGTGTAGTAAGTACTATTGTTCAGTACTTGATTTGTGTTTGTGAACCCTGTATTGTTTATTAGTATTGCCGCTTTTGGTGTGTGCTCAGTCCTGAGAACGGTCTATGTTAATGTCTGTCCACTCAATCCAGTCTGTATATTTTGAAGTATCCAGATCATATTTTTTGTGAGGACGGTTTATCAATTATGGTTACACTCCAATATCTGTATGCATTGTAGGGTTTATCGCACCCACCAGGATTTCCAGTCCCATGGATGTTCGGTCCATACGATCTGTCACGTCCTTTGGACTGTCCTGCTTGTGGGAGTAGGCGGGGCCCCTGCATGCCACGCGTAGTTGGACGATCAATCTTCTGTTTAGTACTTCAACATAGTGATTTCCTGGTAAGGATTCACTTGTGTCACATCAAGTAAATCTTATTGATTTACTGTCTAAATCTTATTGATTTAATGTCATGTTTTCTTTCTTTTCCTGCAATTTTATGATGCAGGTTTTGCCATGTGACATTCATCACAGAATAAACCGTTTGGTTTGCTCTACGATGGCTATTTTTGCAGGTTTCACTTCTTATGTCGTGTCAGTAACGAAGGCACTGTCCATCACTTATATTACTGGAAAAAATTGGATCAGTCTGTTGTCTGAGTACAAGTTGAATCCCTATGATGAACTGTAGTTTGGTTTAACAAAAACGCCACAATTAGTCCTTCTTGCGTTTAAATGAAATGAAGAAAAAAACTAGATCACGATCATGGATCCTAGTCAAGTTAGAAAGATGATCATAGCAAACCAGACACGATTGCCGCTGTCTCGCACAGATCGAGCACCGAGAGTTGCTCTAGCACTGACAGCGGCAGTAGCTTAGTCTGATCCAGCTGAGGATTGGGCACCGACCACGTCAGCGGATCAGTCTGATCCACCGGAGGATCGGGCATCCACACAGGCACCTGCTCCGACACCGGCACCAACTCTACAAGGAGCACCATCTCCGGCAGCAGCGGCGGCTTCGGCACCTGCACCAACACTTGCACTTGCATCTGCTCCGACCCGTGCAGTTGCACCGGCAACAAACTGGGCTGCAGTTCGCACTTCATATACCAAAGTACTTACAAAAACCGACATGTCCACCTTCTTGGTAAGCATTGGCCGCCCAAGTGCTTCGTTCATTTTTCTTTCCATGTTGTTTCACATGATTCACTCTGTTGATCTAACTGTTTGGGTATGTCTTCTTGATTGCAAACAGAGAATTCCTAGAGCAACGAGGGAGTCGTTCAACAATCCGGGCGACCGCGGCCAAGTTTCTCTTACCATGCGCAGCCTTGGTGTGAATGAACCTGCTCAATATACCGTAAGTACAAAGGATGGTCGCATGATGATTGATGCTAAAGGATGGTCAAGGTTCAAAGCTAAATCATATCTTGCGGTAGGGGATGATGTCAAAATCGAACTTTCTCGGCAAGGAGAGCTGGTCCAAATCAACTTTGAAATTCTTCAGTAGCAGCATGCAACTGCCGAATTGATCTATCCTCCGAGAGATTTTGATGTAATAATCTGGCATGGTGAAACAAGTGTCCTGTGTGTATAAGTAGTATGACAGTATTATTTATCACATGGTATATCATTGATAGAATTGCAACTCTGATTGCTGGTTAGGAACTGTCGTTCGATTTCATTCCAACAGCTGCCGTGCTTTATTCAATTTTGTGTATTCGCCTTCCGACAGCATCTAAAACCAGCGCCGTACCGATCGCTTGCAATATGAAAAGCGCTGAGGTAGAACACATGGGCCCCCAAACATGCAGGGTCGTCCTGCGGCCCAAAGTCCAGAACCGTGAGCCTATCTGAGTATTATATTCTCAGCTGAACCCCATAAAAAAAGCTGAACCCCCATAATGCTCGTGCGTTGCAGAGGGAGAATATTTCTCGGCAAGGTGAGCCTATGATATAAAAGATTTGTATATTTCTTTACAGAGGGAGTATCTCTCTGTCAAAAAATATATTTATGTGTAACTAGTTACTCCTGTCTTTCTACTTCCTTTCGCTGATATGTGGGACAACAGGCAACGGGGTCCACGTGCCATATGCACAAATTAGAGTGCACAACTTCATGGTAGACACCCCGGTCGTAGCACCGCAGTAATGCCTAATGAGCCGTCAAATTAGAACCCCCCCCCCCTTTCCAGCTTTAGCAGTAAGCTGGACGGACGAAGCGGCAATTTTTCACTGGGCCTGAATCCTCTTCTCCCTCGTCTGCATGTTCATACAAAACCCCCTCTCGGCGATTGCATAGGGTTTTCTCATGGAGAACCAGGTACGAATTCTTCATCCATCCCCGATGAATCCAAGTCCCTTGGTCCCAGGTAATCCTAGGATGGCAGCCGCCGCCGTTGATGCATTTTTCTTCCTACTAAATCTAGTGTGTTTCATTTGCAGTGCCCAAAGTGCGAGGACCCTACAGGTTTATGCACCCTCGGCGAGATGCCACACTTGTTCCTTCTCATCCTAACACATCATTTTGAAACGCGCACAGTATGTTCCTAGAATCCTCTTTTCTATCCGGGAGGGTGGGTTTTTTTTGAACATGTTGTGTTCTCATTTTATTTTTCCTACAGTGTATTATTTGCTGTGCCAGAACACATGTACTCAAGATGCTCGGCCTTGCCATAACTGAATACACTAGTTTAATGGTCACAGTGAAGACAAGCCATGGATATAAGTTCCGAGTTGGGTTCATGAACCAAGAAGATCGCTGCTTTTTATGGCTGAACTTGGATAAACTTTCTCAAGTGTTACGGACTGAAAGTTGGCGCGCGAATGTTGATGGAAATAACAGAACCTTGTCTCATCTTCACTGCGATCTTCCACCCCGACGTCGTTCCAATTGTTCATCCATGTTAGTTTGTATCTGGTTCTTGCTTGCTTCCTCGATTACTTTTTAATCCACCTATTATGTCTAACTAATCACAATTTAACTTTAGAAGTAGCAACGAATCTCTCACGAAGATGCTACTTCTAACTAATATTTTCTTATAATTGGTGGCACGTGTAGGTTTTTTCAGATTTAAGCAGTCTGCTCGTTTGTTACTCTGTAATAACTCGGCTGTTACTAATGGCATTGAAGTTGACTGGATCGACATCCACAAGCTCCTAAACTTTATTGATCGTCTTGAGGTCCTGGTGGGGCGTTTCAATGGTGGAAGGTCGCGTGGGATATGTGTGCCACTACTGCACTCGTTGAACAGGTCCAACTGTGTAGAGAAACTTATGGTACGAGCTGTTTTATTTTATATATGTTGTTCATAAACTATTGCTTATACACAGTTTTACAGCTGTGATCTTCTTGAAATAGGAACTGATGAGTTCTATTGTTCCTATACAGATGCCTGACCACGGTCGGGTCAGACTTGTGCTTGGTAACAACATGATGTTTATGTTGACCTACTCAATTCCCCTTGGAGGTGAAAAGATACTTATTCACGGGTGGAATCAAATAATGAAGGCCTGTCCATCTTGGAGAATAGGACAGAAGATTATGTTCATGCTTTTCCATGTCTCTAAAGAGAATATCTTGTTTATTGACCACGTTGTGAGATGAAGCCGCCTTAAGAAGGTTGTGGATGCGCGGGGTGGCGCCTAGGCCTTGTCCTGGGGCTTGGCGGCGTCACCCTTGGTTAAATGTAGGCAAAGTAGCACTGTTCGAGGCGTGCTTTGTACGGTTGAACCTGTATAAGTACTCATACTGCTTTCAGCTTTGGTTGTTAAGTGCCCCTGCTGGTTTCAGTTAAGGTTGTTAAGTACTCCTGCTGCTTTTACAGTCTGTCGTGTTTCTTCAGTCATGTCTTCCTCCAGCCGCCAAAACCAAACCAGCGCCGGCGAAGCCGCCTGCTTCCGCCTCCCACGGCTGGCTACGCCTCAGCGCACGCATCGCCGCCCCATCGTCTCCAAAATTGTTAACGCCGACGTCCTCTGCGCGCTTTGGTGTGCTCGCCGTGGCGCCGCCCTCTTGTGTTGTCAACATGATCAACAAACAACAGGAATCGGTAGAAGTACGTGGAGAGGATGACAGTAGGGGCCCACCACGTCAGCGTATGTAAAAATAAAATGCTTCCTCCTAGTGTTTTCCTGACATCTGGGACCCACGACATTGTGAGTGTATATAGTCAATAGAGAAGAGAACAGCACAAGATCGGCTGACACCTGGGACGTAGCTGCTCGAGCAGTATTTTTTTTGTTTGGTATTGTTGAGACGGAGTAGGGTTTGAACTGGGCTGTGGCCCGTCTAGCCCAGGCTTATATTTTATGTTCACCATGTGACCAGCCCAGCTATTTTTTCTTTCTGAAAATGAGCCCAGATTTTTTTTTGAAGAATACCCAATCCAGGCCTACTTATTTTTCTACGCCCTAATGGGCTGCAACTCTTTCAAGATGCCTGCAAATCTTGAAAGTAATATGAAATGGGTTGTAAATATAAAAACAGATGACAAATTGGCAATTACTTTATAATTTCTGAATTTTTCACATTTTCATATTCCTATTTCACTGGGCATTAACCTAAATTAAATATATCTTCAAAGTACTTTAAATCTGGCTCGACATTTTGTTATTAAAAATAGTTTGGAACCCATAGAAATATGCGAAATTGGCCATGGCCAACCCAAAAAAATGACTGCAATAAATTGCACAAGAAGTTGCCATGAGCTATATATAAATTATTAAAAAAAGAGGGAGTGGTCTGACTTGTGGGCCTGTTTAGTTGACGCGTATGCAAGATTTTTTTAGTTATTATATACGTCAACAAACGATTCTAGAAGACGTAACCGTTGGATGTCACTCCAACGACCGTCGTGTTTCTTCAATCTCTGATCTTCGTGCTCCAGCCGCCAAAGCAGCACCGGCGGGACTGCCTACTCCCGCTTCCCGTGGCTGGCTGTGCTGTCGCGCAGGCCTCAGCGCCCCTACTACTCCCACCGCTGGCCAGGGCATCCCTGTACTCACCCACACCCCCTGTTATTCTGCGGCGACAGCAGCCTCACACCGCAGCCGAACCGGTGAACCCTCGTACTCCTCTCCGCGCGGGCTTCCATTGCCGTGTCTTCCCCGGCTCCGCGTCGTCCCCTTCCTAGGCCAGGCCGTCGTCCACCGCCGGGGTGCTCTCGGCGCGACGTGGTCAATGTGGTCAACGACCGACTTCCATCGTAAGAGTACTGTACGTGGAGAGGCTGACAGCTGGGTCCACAGCAGCCGCAAGGAAGTGCCTCCTTATTACGCGGAAAATAATTATTCCTCCACCTGACAGCAGGGACCCACCGGATGGGCCACCAGTATTTCGCGGAAAAAAAACGTTTCCCCCTGACTGCTGGGACCCACAGGACGGGCCACCATATTTCGCAAAAAAACATCCCCCCCACTGTCAGCTCGAACCCACCGGAAGTGCCTCCTTATTACGCACAAAAAAATGAATACCCCCCCCCCCGCGCTACCTGGGACCCACCTTGGTGGGAGGCTGACTTGTGGGCCTACTAAGTTGACTGGGACGGAGGCCTTTGTCAACTTTAGTCAATATATGAATGATTCTAGCTCCAGTGACCGTACGATGTCCATCCAACGACCGTAGTACTTCTTCAACCTCTGGTCTTCTTGCTCTAGCCGCCCAAAGCAGCGCCGGTCGTGCCGCCCGCGGCCGGCTGTGATGCCGCGGAGGCCTCACCGCCCCCTACTACTCCCACCACTTGCCAGGCCATCCCTCTACGCACCCACACCCCTTTTTATTCTATGGCGACGGCAGCCTCACACTGCAGCCGAACGAGTGAACCCTCATACTCCTCTACCCGTGGGCATCCACTATCGCGTCTTCCCCGGCTCCGCATCGTCCCCTTCCTTGGCCTCGCCGTCGTCCACCGCCCTGGTGCTCTTGGCGCGGCGTGGTCAATGTGGTCAAGGAATGGCTTCCATCGGACGTGGACTGTACGTGGAGAGGCTGACAACTGGGTCCACGACCGCAGCAAGGAAGTGCCTCCTTATTACGCGCAAAATAATTATCCCTCCACCTGACAGCGGGGACCCACCGGACGGGCCACCGTATTTCGCGAAAAAATGTTTCCCCTGACTGCTAGGACCCACCAACTACATCTTCGCACGCATGTAAGTGCGTTTGAAACAAAAAACAATTCGCCCCCCTGACTGCTGGGACCCACCAGCTACATCTTCGCACGCAAGGAAGTGCGTCCCAAAAAAACGATTCACCCCCTGACTGCTGGGACCCACCAGCTACATCCTCGCATGCAAGGAAGTGCGCCCGGGCAAAAAAAATGATTCCCCCTGACTGCTGGGACCTAGCAGCTAGATCTTCGCACACAAGGAAGTGCGTCCGGGAAAAAAACAAAAAGATTCGCCCCCCCTGACTGCTGGGACCCACCAGCTACATCTTCGCAGGCAAGGAAGTGCCTGACAGTCGGGACCCACCTGGTCGAAGCGTACGTAGCGTTGTCATTCTGGTCGCGAACGTGTACGTACATATATACTGGTCGATGTAGAGGCGCGCACGTGTCGTAGTAGAGGCGTGTACGTGTTGTAGTAGAGGCGCGCACGTAGCATGTACACGTACGTACAGCGGCCAGGGTGCAAGAAAGAAAATATGGCCACATACGTACATACGGGCAGGGTCTCGAATGCCTACTCGCGCATACGTATGGCCAGGGCTCGTGTAGATGGCTGGGTCGGAACGGAGAAACAGCGTTGTCGTTGTGTTCATGGGGAGGCAACGGAATGCGTCGTGTTCATTGGGAGGCAATGGAATGTGTCATGTTCATCGGGAGGCAACGGAACGAGTGGGAGCCAACCGGCTGGGTCGGAACGGAATGCGTGGTCGTGTTCATCGGGAGGGCTTTGACGGAACAGGCGATGGAAACGAGGCCTGGCGTACTGCACAACAGAGGAAACGGACCTCCTACATTCGGAACGGGGTCCTTTTGATCGGGAGGGGTCTGGGGTACCGCAAAACAAAGGAAACGGACCTCCTACTGTCAAAACGGGGGTCCTGTTGATCAGGAGGGGTGTGGCGTACCGCAAAACGGACAAAACGGACTTGTGTTGGAGTGCAACGGTCTGAACGGGGGTCCTGTTCATCGGGAGGGCTGTGGCGTACCACAAAACGGGACTCCACGGGATACTGTTCATCTCCACCGTCGACCTCCTCTAGCCTCCACGGGCTACCGTCGACCTCCTCCAGCCTCCACGGGCTCCTGTTCATCCAACCTCCACCGCACGCTACTCCACCGGCTACTATTCAAACACCCCTCCACGGGCACCCCCTCCACCGTCTACTGTTCATCCAGCCCTCCACACCACGGGGTCCTGTGCAACCGCCCCTCCACGGGCACCCCTCCACCGTCTACTGTTCATCCAGCCCTCCACCACACCACGGGGTCCTGTTCATCCAGAGGCAATGCCACTGCTCACTTTTCATCCCCCCCCCCCCCCCCCCGCAACACTCACTGTTCATCCCAGAGGCAGCATCGATCGGCTTCAGTTAGCAGCAGTAGCGAAGGAATCGCTCGATCGGGTTCAGTTAACATCCATCGATCGATCGTTCGAGTTTAGTAACGTGTAGCCTGCAGTGCAATCGCTCAGATTCAGTTAGAGCCCAATGCCTCGCTCGGGTTCAGTTAGAGCCAACGCCTCGCACCCACGCGCTTACGTGTATGAGAGAAACGCGCATCGCTCGGCCCCCCGACCTCCCAACGTAACCGGGAACTCCCCGAAATTTTCCTCCCCCTCGCTTCTACCAAGGGTTTTTCCATCATGGACGGCCCAAAGAATGTCATGCAGCTGCGTCTCCGGCCAGCCTAGGACCAAAGCCCATTTTCTGTCATGATTTTTTGTCATAGAAGTAGGAGCCCACCACATTTATGATGATACGGGTTTTGTCAGGACCCCGATTCCAAGTCACATCGATCTAGCCAGTAACACCTCATATCACTTTGCGCCCTCACGCACGGTATTCCCACGGGTGTCGCCTTACCATGGCTCGGGACCGTTTGCGCCTTTTGGCTCACGTATATGATAGTGTCGCTAGCATCCATATGAGAGAGAACCCAGGCTGACATGGCTAGTCGTGAACCCAAAGCGGCACCAACCTATGGGGACAGGCATATATGAATCACATCGAGCATGTCGGTCAGCAGCGTGTGAATCCGGGCTGTAGCACTGGGCTAACAGGACTCCGGGAACCCGGGCTGTAGCAGGCTAGGAAGGACTCTGGATGTCACTGCGTGACATTTCCCCGAAGGGACAGACACAGGAACAAAGTGAAACACATGCCGGCCAGTCAAGTGTCCTGAGCAGTAGTGCTGGGCTAGCAGGACTCTAGTGAACCGGGCTGTAGCGGACTACTATGGCTCATGGAAGCACTAGACTACATTTCCCCATAAGAGAGGCTGCCAAGGATAAACAACTAGATTGTCGGATCCCACACATACCAAGCATTTCAATCATACACACAATATGCTCGATATGTGTAAATACAACATGGCATCACAACATAACTCTACGACTCAAGTATTTATTCATTAGGCTCTGAAGAGCCAGATAAAACAAACATGGGACTCATGACCCAACATTCAGAGCATACAAGTCAAAGCACATGCGAAAGCTTAACATGTCTGAGTACAAACTTCTACAAATGAAAAAGGCTGAGATGCCTGACTATCTACCAGATCCTTCCGAGGGCACAAGATCGTAGCTGAGGTATCAAGCTAAATGTCGAAGTCCACACAGAACTACTAGCGAGACTGACGTCTCTCTGCAAAACATAAAATAGGCAAACGTGAGTACAAATGTACCCAGCAAGACATACATCAGAACTATCTACATATGCATCGGTAT
Organism: Triticum aestivum; assembly: GCF_018294505.1. Taxonomy (NCBI): domain Eukaryota; kingdom Viridiplantae; phylum Streptophyta; class Magnoliopsida; order Poales; family Poaceae; genus Triticum; species Triticum aestivum. The sequence goes on from NC_057803.1 coordinate 359,301,571, forward strand.
CAACAAAGGGGGTGGTGGAGTTTAACTGCAGCAAGCCAGCTTTGACTCAGTGGCTAACCTGAACTACGACTGCAAGTAACTCTTTTGAGGTGGCGCACACGAGTCCACATATTCACCATACCAATACACCACTATGGATCCGCTCCCGCCCCCCTACGAGAACGCCATCCATAGCACTCATGATTATCTTGGGCATTTTAGCGTATCCACTTTCAGTTGTCTATGAACTATGCAAGGGGTCCAAGTTTCCATATCCGAGGAATCCGGCTATTCGAATAGATAATGATAACCCTGCAGGGGTGTACTTCTTCACACACGCTCTCGCCACTTACCACCATGTACACGTCGTGTATCTTGGCAACCTTCAAGCGGAAGCCTGGTGAGGGAGTCGGCCACGACCTGACTAACCACACAAGTCTCTAGTCCAGGTTTATCGCCTATTCGGGTTCCATCCGACAAGGAGATCCGGCCGGGGTGTCGCTCACGGCCCCAAACGATGTGTACAGGGTTGCCAAGCCCACCATCCGGGTGCCACTTGGTACACCGGTCCACTGTGCCTAGTCTGTCCGAAGCCCACCTGTACCGGGTGCCACTTGGTAGACTACTAACACAACCTACAAACACCAGAAACTAGTTGCAACTCCTGGACAGAGATCAAGTTGATTAATAAGTTGAGAGAGCTTGGAGCGCCCGGAGCCCAATGTGTGGTAGTAACTTCTCATGGATCACAAACACAGAACTCAGTTCCTGAGGATGGCTGCAATGAGACAACCCACCATGTACTCCTACATGGCCTCTCACCGCTACCTTTACCAAATCGTGTTCACACACTTAGCTCTCAACGGTAGGACATGTTCACCACATTCCAATTCATCCCCAATGAATCAGACCAGACTCAACTCTAAGCAGTAGCAGGCATGACAAACAAACATGAATGAGTAGGCACACCAGGGCTCAAACAACTCCTACTCATGCTAGTGGGTTTCATCTATTTACCGTGGCAATGACAGGTCATGCAGAGGAAAGGGGTTCAGCTACCGCAGCATGTAACAGTTGAAACATTGTTGCCCTAATGCAGTAAAAGAGAGCAGGAGCGAGAGAGTGGGCTTGTATCGGAATGAACAAGGGGGTTTTGCTTGCCTGGCACTTCTGAAGATAGCATTGGGTCTTCATCAGTGTCAACGATCAAATCGTCGGAACGTCGTGTACTGAGAGGGGACAAACACCGGCAACAGAGGGAAACACAATCAATGCAATGCAACAATATGATGCATGAATGTGACATGGCAATATGCTGTGACTTGAGCTAATGCAGCTAGTAACAAGTGCAAGGGAGTCCATTTGAACCAAAGGTTCAAATGCAAACTCTAGTTTGAGCATTTAAAATACCATTTGAACGTTTTCACTTATACAGCAGGTATAAGTTGGTTTTTCATGCATGAAAGTAGCATAAATGGATAGACTGGATTTTTCTGATAATTTTTCATATATAATTTATTTAATTTAGAGTTATGGTTGATTTTCTGGTTTTTAGAAGTTTATAGCATTTTCTGGAATTTCTAATTATTTTCGGATTTATTTTAATTCCAGAAAAAGCTTTACTGTGTTAGCACTATGTCAAGGTGATGTCAGCAGGTAAACTAGACGGGTCCTGGTCAAACCTGACCAGTGGGGTCCATTGGTCAATGACACAATGCTGTCCAGTGTCAATGACAGGTGGGTCCGGTCAAATGCCACGTCAGCAAAGTCAATGCTGACGCATGGGTCCACTGGATTAGATTAACTCTAACTAATTTGGTTAGCCGGTTAATTGAACCTGTGGGGTCCACCTTTCAGTGTCTGGGGGTTAACTAAACAAGGTAATTAAGCCCTAATGGCGTGGTTAGCCGGCGGCTAATCGCCGACGACCACAGGCCACAGCGGAGGCGTCGGGTTTGCTCCTCCGGCGACCAAACGAGTGGCGGAAGGGCTCTGCGTGGAGCTGGTGCTCATCTGCATCCAACGGAGCAACCAGCAGTGGCTAGGGTGGTCTACAGCACTGACGGCGTCGAGCTTTGCGACGGCTGGAGCTCGGGCAACGGCGGAGATGGCGCTACAGGCGGCAGTGGGTCAAGCCAAGGGCACCAGTGGGTTGCCCTCACTCGCCCGCATCTAGAGGAGCGGGTGGGTGGCTGTGGGTGCATCGGAGCTCGCCGGAACGGAGCTTGCAACGATGGCCGGAGTTCGGTGAAGATGGACAGAGCGCTACGGTGCACGGGAGGAAGAGTGGTTAGGTGCTCTGGGTTCCTGGGAACGCGCTGAGGACGACATCATGCTCGGACGCGACGTGTGTGGGCTCTAGCCACGGCGACCTCGTGGCCGGTGGCGATGAGCTCTCAGGCTCGACGGAGCCCGCGGTTAGAGGAAGAAATCTGCATCGGGGAGAGGGAGGTTCGGTGCAGAGGCTCACAGCGAGTCCAACGAGTGCGAGGGCGAGGTCGGGGACGCCCGGTAGCTCCTGAATCGACGGCGAGGATCCATAGTGGCCGGCGATGGAAACGACGATGCTGGCGATGTTGTGGTGCGTCCTTCGTTCCAAGGCTCGGTGGAGAGGATGAGGAAGACGACCTGGAGCTCTTGGATACACTGGATGGGCGAGGGAGGGTCGGTGGCCACGGCGAACGGTGTCGGTGGCGACGAGCTCCGCTCAGTGGTGCTCGGGGGAGAGGGGTAGATGAGGGAGAGACACGGGAGGGAGTGAGAGGGTGCCAAGGGGTCGTGTGGCATCCTCAGGGCGATGGGGAGACAGGCAGGGAGGCAGGAGGTGGCCGGCCCGTGCCGGCGCGCGGCGAGCACACGCCCTCCTGCCTACTGGCAGGAGGTTGAAGACGGTGGCCAACGCTGGGCTGGGGTCCGCTGCACTCCTGGTCCAGGTAAGTTACAGGACTAGGCCTCAGGTACGGTCAGGTATGTTTATGCCTCTGTTTTATTTCTATTTTTCTATTTTTGTCATTCTGTTTTGATTTAGTTCAAAGACCAAACCATTTTGTAGCTTCTGAAAATAATTATGGGGTTAGATATGAAATATCCAGAACCACATAAAAAGTTCCAAAATTATTGGACTTATATCAATCCAATGCAAATAATTATTAGATTAACTCAAATGCCCAAAACAAATATTTCTCAGCTTCCAAAAATATTGGCTTGAATTTTACCTCTTGCCAATAATTTCAGGGAGAAACAGGAACATTTTCTTGGACTCACTGAAATGATTTTAATGTTGATCATTTTTAAAAGGTTTCTAAGGCTTTGAAAATTCCTCAACTCAAAATTCACTTGAATTTAAACATGATGACATGAAGATCAAGCAAAGACAACAGGGGCTGAGCTAGGGCTGTGACAGGTTTTGTCGCAATTATCGTCATAGAAGTGTCATATGTATGATAGAAATTTTTTTCGTTCGGCCCAAAATGTCACGGATGTGTCTTTTTTTTGTAGTGCAGTGCGCCACCCCTGACTGGAGTGGGCTTCCACGCTGGGGTCGCCGTCCGCCTCTGCGGCCTGGTCCACCTACGACCCATGGTTGGCGTAAGCCTACTCCTGAGATATCAGTGGTACCATGCGGTGGTTGTCGTTGACGGGGTCGGCAAGGCTCCTGGGTGGCTCATCGAAGGCCTCAGCTTCCATCATCTCTTCTTCCCAGCCCGGCTCAAGGAACATGCAGGGGTCATCCTCTGGCATGTACTCTGATCCACCATGCGTGGCACAGAGGCTTCCTGAGCTGCCTATTTGGAACCTCCACCGAGGCGCCCTGTGCCCCACGCCGCCGAGCCCGATGCGCCTCCCTGGTGGATGTAGGGTGGCGCTCGACTGGGACCATGAGGAGCAACGCCCACACCTACGCCACCCGAGGGAGGCAAAGGCACGGCCGGATGTCCGGCACCACCGGTCGTGCTGACTCTAGGAAGCCCTCCTGGTGCACATGGGAGCACGCGGGGGCAATGAGGCCCGTCGTGCGACCTGGCCACAACTTGAGATGTAAGTAGGGACCAAAAAGGCGGCGTACCCCTGGCTGCAGCATCCAATAGCTTGGCGATGTGGTCTAGCAATGTGTCGCGGCCGCTCTCCGTTAGCCGGCACCGCAGCAGCTCCCGCGCCACCACGAGCGCGGCTCACATGTTCGCCTATTCCCGTCAGGTGTGTGGCGCTTTTGCTACTGCATAGCTTGAGGATCTTGCGCCGGCCCGCGCACGCCGCAGAGTGAGGGTGGAAGGCATCGGTCCGCGCCGCCCGCGTCCCGCGGTGTTCGGCTGTGTGCGGGCCGCCTAGAGCACGGAGTGGAGGTCTCCTTGGGCGGACGGTGCCGCCCTGACGGGCCAAGCAGCCCACTAGTCGGCGTTGGTCCTCGGGTCGCTAGACATCGAGGCCGTGGGGTGTTGGCAGATCAGCTGGCGGAAGAGAGGCTTCCGCGCACCCCTACCTGGCGCGCCAAATGACGGATACGGGTTCCGGCAAAACCCTTGATGTTTGAACACTGGGGTGCACACGAAGATCTCTCTCCCCTAGCTTACACTCTAACCTCGATCTCAAAGCCTAGCTCGCCGAACCCAAGGAATGACAGACACAAGAGTTTACACTGGTTCGGGCCACCATTGCGGTGTAATACCCTACTCCAGTGTGGTGTGGTGGATTGCCTTGTAGGCTGGGGATGAACAAGTACAAGGGAGAATAGCCTCCTGAGGAGAGGTGTTCTAGAGCTCAATGAGCTTGTGTGTGTGTGGATGGTCTGGTTCCTCTCCAGATCTGATGAGATGCCTCCTACGGTGCTGGCTAGTCCTATTTATAGAGGCCCTGGTCCTTTTCCCAAATATTAGGAGGCAAGGGATCCCACAACGGCCAATTTGAAGGGGGACAGCTAGTACAAGCTATCCTGACAAAAGGTGGTCTTCGCCTGCCAAAGGCTCTGGTGGTAACGCCGTCGAGGGCTCCGTGATGACCTCCGTCCTGCTGTCCTACTAGTCTTGGTCTTGCACCGATATAGAAACCTTTGCCTGATGCATCGGGACTCCTCGCCTGCGCTTGCCTCTTTAGCACCAAAGAGGAAACTGGCACTCTGCTCCAGCTAGCGCCCGCCTAGCCTTGGTCATCAAGGCTCATGTCGCACGCTCCTCGTAAGGTGCCCCTTTCATAGGTATCTTCGCTCCTCGGGCGCCAGCCTAGTGAGGCTGCACCGGAGGAGGTCTTGTGTCGTCCGCCCCGCGAGGCTAGGCCCCTCGCGAGGGTCTTGAGTGTTTGCTAATGAAGATGGGCCGTACCAGGCCGCTGGTGCAACCACGCCCTAGGCCACAAGCAGGCAAATCTGGGGACCCCCGTTCCCAGAACGCAAACAGACTAGTACAAGCCATCCTAACAAAAGGTGGTTGAGGGAGTCCTGGATTAGGGGGTATCCGGACAGCCGGACTACAACCATTGGCCGGACTCTTGGACTATGAAGATACAAGATTGAAGACTTTGTCCCGTGTCCGGATGGGACTTTCCTTGACGTGGAAGGCAAGCTTGGCAATACGGATATGTAGATCTCCTCCATTGTAACTGACTATGTGTAACCCTAGCCCCCTCCGGTGTCTATATAAACCGGAGGGTTTAGTCCGTAGGACAACATACAATCATACCATAGGCTAGCTTCTAGGGTTTAGCCTCTTCGATCTCATGGTATATCAACTCTTGTAGTACTCATATCATCAAGAATAAATCAAGCAGGACGTAGGGTTTTACCTCCATCAAGAGGGCCCGAACCTGGGTAAAACATCGTGTCCCCTGCCTCCTGTTACCATCCTCCTTAGACGCACAGTTCGGGACCCCCTACCCAAGATCCACCGGTTTTGACACCGACATTGGTGCTTTCATTGAGAGTTCCTATGTGTCGTCATCATCAGGCTTGATGGCTCCTTCGATCATCGTTAGCGATGAAGTCCAGGGTGAGACTTTTCTCCCTGGACAGATTTTTGTATTCGGCGGCTTTGCACTGCCGGCCAATTCGCTTGGCCATCTGGAGCATATTGACAGCTACGCCCCTGGCCATCGGGTCAGGTTTGGAAGCTTAGACTACACGACCGATATCCGCGGAGACTTGATCTTCGACAGATTCGAGCCCCTGCCGAGTGCGGGGCACTGTCACGATGGGCATGATTTAGCTCTCCCGCCGAACAGTGTCCTGGAGGCCGCACCCGCATCCGCTCCGACCTTTAATTTGGAGCCAGTTGCGCCGATCGAGGGCGGGTGGTTAGACCCCGCCACGGAGGCAGCAGCCTCAATGGAGATCGAACCGAACACCAACCTTATCCTTCGCGAGGCCCATGACTCCACATTGCCGGACTCTCCTCCGAACTCTGAACCATCCGCGCCCCTGCCAATCGAATCCGATTGGGCGCCGATCATGGAGTTCACTGCCGTGGATATTTTTCAGCACTCGCCCTTTGGCGACATACTGAACTCATTAAGGTCTCTCTCCTTGTCAGGAGGATCCTGGCTGAACTATGTCCGGCAGGATTGGGATGCGGATGACGAAGAAATTCGCTGCCCACCCACCACCCACTTAGTAGCCATTGTCGATGACTTAACAGACATGCTCGACTTTGACTCCAAAGACATCGACGGTATGGACGACGATGCGGGAGACGAAGAGGAACCACTGCCCACAGGGCACTGGACAGCCACCTCATCATACGATATATACATGGTGGACACACCCAAAGAAGGCAATGGCGACGAGACATCAGAGGATGACCCCTCCAAGAAGCAACCCAAGCGCCAACGTCAGCGGCGCCGCTCTAAGTCCCGCCAAAGCAAAAGTGGTGATACCGGCACAGGAGATAATAACACTCCAGATAGTGCCGAAGATGGCAACAATCCCCTCTAGCATGATCTAGGATAGGAGGATGGAGAGGCCAGCCCTCCAGAGAGAGCGGCAGATGGAGAGGCGGAGGATGATAATTACATGCCCCCCTCCAAAGACGAGGCAAGCCTCGATGATGACGAATTCGTCGTGCCAGAGGATCCCGTCGAACAAGAGCGCTTCAATCGCCGGCTTATAGCCACAGCAAATAGCCTTAAGAAAAAGCAGCAGCAGGTTACCCAAAATACAGGTTGCTACTCCGACTGGAGGAAGAAGCGTATGACGCGGCTGATCGGTCACCTCGTGGTCGCGATAGAGAGGCATTCCAGGCAAAAGCTCAGCCTGCACCCCGACGCCATTCAAATAAAAAGGCATGGGGAAATACGCCAGACCTGCGAGACGTATTGGAGGACAAAGCAAAACATGCAAGATCGATCTACGGATCATGAGGGCGCGCCACTATGCGAGACGATAAACGTCACGCCGGACACAATAAAAGTAAATCCGGCCGGGCCTAACACAGCGGGCAAGACTCATTGGAGCAGCATCGCAATATAGACCAGTACAGAGGTGCCACACACCCCTTATGCTTCGCAGATGAAGTAATGGATCATCAAATCCCAAAGGGTTTCAAACCTGTAAACATAGAATCCTACGACGGCACGACTGATCCTGCGGTATGGATCGAGGATTTCCTCCTGCACATCCACATGGCCCGCGGTGATGACCTACACGCAATCAAATACCTCCCACTCAAACTTAAAGGACCAGCTCGGCATTGGCTCAACAGCTTGCCAACAGAGTCCATTGGCTGTTGGGAAGATCTGGAAGCCGCATTCCTCGACAACTTTCAGGGAACTTATCAGCGACCACCAGACGCTGATGACCTGAGCCATATAATTCAGCAGCCAGAGGAATCGGCCAGGCAATTCTGGACACGGTTCCTAACAAAGAAAAATCAAATCGTTGACTGTCCAGATGCAGAGTCCCTAGCAGCTTTTAAACACAACATCCGCGACGAGTGGCTACCCCGGCACCTTGGTCAGGAAAAGCTAAAATCTATGGCAGCCCTCACGACACTCATGACCTGCTTTTTTGCGGGAGAAGACAACTGGCTGGCTCGCAGTAATAACATATCAAAGAACCATGGTACTTCGGATACCAAGGACGGAAATGGCAGGTCACATCGCAGCAAACATAAGCACCGCATTAACAGCGACGATATCGAGGATACGTTAGTCAATGCCGGATTCAAAGGCTCTAAACCCGGTTAGTGAAAAAAGCCATTTAAAAGAAGCACTCCGGGCCCGTCCAGTTTGGACCGCATACTCGATCACTCGTGTCAAATACACGGCACCCCCGACAAGCCAGCCAACCACACCAATAGGGATTGTTGGGTATTCAAGCAGGCCGGCAAGTTAAATGTCGAAAACAAAGATAAGGGGCCACATAGCGATGATGAGGAAGAGCCCCGGCAGCCAAACACCGGAGGACAGAAGAGGTTCCCTCCACAAGTGCGGACGGTGAACATGATATACGCAACCCACATCCCAAAGAGGAAGCGGAAGCGTGCGCTCAGGGACGTATATGCGTTGGAGCCAGACGCCCTAATGTTGAACCCATGGTCCTCCTGTCCGATCACCTTCGATCGCAGGGACCACCCCACTAGTATCCATCATGGCGGATTCGCCGCACTGGTCCTAGACCCAATCATTGACGGATTTCACCTCACTCAAGTCCTTATGGATGGCAGCAGTAGCGTGAACCTACTTTACCAGGACACAGTGTGCAAAATGGGTATAGACCCCTCAAGGATCAAACCCACAAAAACGACCCTTAAAGGCGTCATACCAGGTGTAGAGGCCCATTGCACAGGCTCAGTCACACTGGAAGTGGTCTTCGGATCACCGGATAACTTCGGAAGCGAAGAGTTAATCTTCGATATAGTCCCGTTCCCCAGTGGTTATCATGCACTTCTCGGGCGAACCGCATTTGCGAGATTCAATGCAGTACCGCATTATGCATACCTCAAGTTCAAGATGCCAGGACCTCAGGGGGTCATTACAGTTAACGGAAACACAGAGCGCTCTCTCCGAACGGAGGAGCACACTGCGGCCCTCGCAGCGGAAGCGCAAAGCAGCCTCTTAAGGCAATCCACTAGTTCGGTGTTTAAGGACCCAAACACCTTCAAGCGCGCCCGGAGTATTCAGCAACAGGACCGCCTGGCATGTTCCAAGCTCGCATAGCAATGCGGCCCCCACCCCGGCCCAAGCCAAACGGCGAAATTCGTGCCACGCGTACATAATTATGCATTAAAAATACCATGGGCACAAGCGGGGAGGGGGGCATGACTGCGGCACGCCCCAAGACGCGGCTTAAACCACACTAGGGGCTTCCCGTTTTGTTATTTTTTTTTTCTTTTTAGGACTTTAATCTCTGGAAACCCAGTCCGGCAGCATGATTGCCGAACATATGATGCAGCAACCAAGAAGGCAGAAAGCTACGTCACACCACAGAACTCCCAGGTGGATTATGATAACGAGTGTAATACGTGCCTTAATACTATTCTTTAGCTCGCCCTTGGAGGGGACATAGTCCTACTTTTTTCTTATTGCACTGCATGTATCATTCTTCTTTAACGCACCTTTTTGAATAAACAATGCATAGCATTAAGACTATTATTGCATTCTTCTTTATATATATATATATATATATGTTCATTCATGACATCCAGCACCCTTACACTCTGGTACGGCCAATACGCTAGGGGCTTAAGCATACCCCACAATACGGTGTGAGAAGTCTGGACACTTTCAACAGTGCGACACCCCGAACTTATAGCATTATATGCATCAGCTCCGAATCATGTCTTGGGTCAATAGTTGGGTTTGCCCGTCTCCCATGTTTTGGTACCATACGTTCCGCTATATCGACTAAGGTAGCACTGGGAGAACTACTGCGATTGTGCCCCGGTTCTGCTGGGCTAAGCACCTCAGTAGAGAAAGCTAAAACTGACTGTCATGATAAGGCGAGAGACTGGTCGCTGTTCGAGAGGTTTTCGAGTCCTTAAAGACTTATGACGCTTAGAGCGAGGAGTCGGCCCTGTTCGGCTTAAGGAGTGTATCGCGCCCCGAGTTCGGCCTTCCGAACACTAGGGGCTTCGCCGAAATTTAAAATTATAGAATTCTATGGCTAAGTGAGAGTGATAACGCATTATAGTCCGATTGCCTTGTTCGTTGTGCTGAGCACCTCCCTCGAAGGACCCAAAAAGAGGAACAAGAGTGCTCAGGTTTATCCCGAACATCCCAGCACTTGTGGCATGGGGGCAGAAGCCGATGACTAGCCATCTCTCAAATTTGATAAACAGTCGAAGAGATGGTAATATTATAAATTCAAACAAGCGTTGCATAGCGCATATGAACAAGTTTTCATGAATACAGGATTACACGAGTGGGTTTACTCAAATATTGTATGTTTGGTACACTCGTCCGCTACGAGACGGGCACCCTTCAGGACACCCTCATAGTACATCTCGGGGTGGCGATGCTCCTTGCCCTCCAGCGGCCCTTCCTTGATCAGCTTCACGGTGTCTAGCTTGGCCCATTGCACCTTCACACGGGCGAAAGCCCGACGTGCACCTTCTATGCAGAGGGACCGCTTGACGACTTCCCGCCGTGGGCAGGCATCCACAAGCCGCCTCACCAGGCCAAAGTAGCTGTTCGGAAGGGCGTCGCCAGGCCACAGCCGGACTATAAAGCCCTTCATGGCCTGTTCGACCGCCTTGTGTAGCTTGACCAGCTGGTTTAGCTGGTCGCTCATAGGCACCGGGTGTTCGGTCCCAGTATATTAGGCCCAGAACAACTTCTCCGTTGAGCTTCCCTCCTCGGCCTGGTAAAACGTTGCGGCATCCGACACGCTATGGGGCAAATCTGTGAATGCTCCTGGAGAGCTCCGGATTCGGGTAAGTAACAAGTAATTTACTTTCGCATGCTTGCTTTGCATATAGAATGCCTTACCCGCTGCTATATTCTTCATCGCATCAATCTCTTGGAGGGCCTTTTGGGCTTCGGCCTTGGCATTCTTTGCGCTCTCGAAGGCCGCGGCAAGCTCGGACTCTCACGTCTTCAAGTCAAGCTCCAACGCCTCGTGCTTTGTCACGAGAGCGTGGAGCTCTTGCTGCGCCTCGCCCAACCGAGCCTCCTGCCTTTCCCGCTCGGTGCGCTCCTTGGCCGCTTTGTTTTCGGCCTCAGAGAGCGCTTGCTTCAGGGTCGCCACCTCGGCCTTGGCCCCTGGCAAATTCATGATGATCCTGTCATTTTGCAATCGCATTCCTTTCATATATGTCCATAGACTACCTACTACTTACCTTTGTTCTCCTCGAGCTGCCTCTTGACAAGGCCGAGCTCTTCCGTGGACCCTTTGAGGTCCTGCTTCAGTGCGGCGACCTCCGCAGTCAGTGCAGCAGATGCCAGTAGCAAAGCCTGCATACGCATATTGACATACTTATATTAGACTCCTGCGATATTGTTTGATCATCTATTCGGCTTTTCTTTGTGAACACCGAACAGAGCATCAGGGGCTACTGTCTATGCGGTAATATTTTTCCCCATATTTCAAAAACTTACCTCAAAGCCTGTTAGAAGGCTGGCACAGGCTTCAGTCAGTCCGTTCTTGGCGGACTGAACCTTCTGGACCACCGCACTCATAATAGTGCGGTGCTCCTTGTCGATGGAAGCACTGCGAAGCGCTCCCAGTAGATTGTCCGGTGCCTCTGGATGGACAGAGGTCACCGGCACAGGCGTCTTGGCCCTCTTGGAAGGAGGCCGCCTTCTCGAGTCCGGAACCACTAGAGGTTCTGGCGCGGTGTTCGGCTGAGGGCCGAACTCGGAGCCCTCGGGGGCCTTGTTCCCTCTGCTCCCGGAGTCCGGAAGGTCGCCTTGAGGCACCTTCGGGACTGTCTCCCCTCGACCCGGTGCCTCTTGAGACAACACCTCGGTGTTGTCCGTAGGGCAAGGGGATGTGGTGGTCGGAAGTGGATCGCTATCCATATCCGATGAGTCCAGGGAGCCGTCCGACGAGGATACGTCGATACAGGCTCGGGGCGGTCTGCATAATCACGATTCGGCGATAGGAGAAGCAGTGCGACAAAGGAATGCTATGAGCTACTCTGGTATCCGAATACTTACGACTTTGCCAGGGGCTTGGCCCTGGGCAGCCACTCGTCTTCGCCTTCGGCGGCGGTGGTAGAACTGCCCGGAAGGAGAGTCCTTCCCTTCTTGGACCCTTTGCCCCCCCCCCCCCAGTTGGGGCGGCCTTCCTTTTCTTGTCAACCCCGACTAGAGGGGGAGCGTCTCCATCTTCCTCCTCGTCTTCGTGGGAGGAGTGCGCCGAGGAGTCCTCGGACGATGAGTCCGATATCACCTGGCGCCGGGAACTCTTTCGGGTTCCCTTGGCACTACTAGGAAAAGGGATATAGATGATATGGCCACTAAAGGCGCACCAGACATGTGGTGCGCCATTAGTGTCCAAATACTAATGGCGCACCACATCCACGGTGCGCCATTAGTAACATAAATTTTTTTCATTTTTTTTGAAAACTAGTAATGGCGCACTAGTGGATAGTGCACCATTACTAGTTAAACTTGTAATGGCGCACCACATCCACGGTGCGCCACTAGTAAATTATTTTCAAAAAAATCAAATTTTTTTATTTATTTTTTCAAAACTAGTAATGGCACACCAGTGGACAGTGCGCCATTACTAGTTAAAACTAGTAATGGCGCACTGTCAACTGGTGCGCCATTACTAAGTTTTTTTCAAAAAAATTCAGAATTTGTTTTATTTTTTTCAAAACTAGTAATGGCGCACCATGGGTGTGGTGCGCCATTACTAGTTTAACTAGTAATGGCGCATCACTCCCACGGTGCGCCATTACTAACTTGGCCCAAAACTTCCACCGAATGCACCCCCCCCCTGTGGACCGCCTTTTCAGTTAAAAAAATAAAAGAAAATGATGGAAATGTCAAAAAATAAAAGAAAATAAGTTTCCCATGTGATATGTGGTCTAGTTGTTGGGAAAATTTACAAATATGAATTTCGACTTTATTTGCAAAATCTCTCTGAAATTTGTAAAATGGGCATAACTTTTGCATACGAACTCGGATTAAAAAGTTTTCTATATGAAAAATCATCTACTCGAAAATTTACATCCAAATTTAACTGGGGGATACCCCGTTAAACATTTTCAAAATCCCCAAAAACCTAACAGAAAAAAAGTTACGGGGCTTTTAAGATCCGGAGTCAAAAAATACAAACTTACTAGTGGCGCACCGTATGCTAGGTGCGCCACTAGTAACAGAAAAAAATTGGTTTCGAAATAAAAAAATTGAATTATTTTTCAAAATATGATACGTAATATGACCGGGAAGTTTGAAATATTTTTTCAAAATTTCATCATACTCATGAACATGAACAAAGTCCTAGACATCAGCAAGGTTTAATAGGATTGATATGATAGATATATCAACAAGTGCCTGTAAAGTGAGGTGGTGCTGGGGTTGGATAGAACTACAAAGTTAAGCGTGCTCGGGCTGGAGTAGTGTGAGGATGGGAGACCGTCCGAGAAGTTTGACCACAGAATGCGATTTGACCCGAGATTAAGCCATAGTGACCCGAGATTAAGAAAAAAATAAAAAAAAATTGAATTTTGTTTTTAAAAATTTGAAAAAAAAATTGAAAATTTTTTATTACTAATGGCACACTTCTATGTGGTGTGCCATTACTAAGTCAGATGGTAATGGCGCACCAGTGGTGCGCTATTAGTAAAAAATTCTAGTGGCGTGATACTAATGGCGCACCTTCCGGGAAGTTTGACCACCGAGTGCGATTTGACCTGAGATTAAGCATGTTGACCCGAGATTAAGCTATAGTGACCCAAGATTAAGAAAAAAATAAAAAAATTGAATTTTTCTAAAAAAAATTGAAAAAAAATTATTACTAAAGGCGCACTTCTATGTGGTGCGCCATTACTAAGTCAGATAGTAATGGCGCACCTCTAGGCATACTAATGGCGCACTACTGGTGCGCCATTAGTATCTGGTATACTAATGGCGCACCAGTGGTGCGCCATTAGTAAAAAAATCTAGTGGCGTGATACTAATGGCGCACCAGTACTGCGCCATTAGTAGGCAAAACTGGTGCGCCATTAGTAGGCCTTTTCCTAGTAGTGTGGCCTTCTTGGTATTCTCCGGCACCTTGTAAGGAGCCAGAGTCAGCATCTCCATCAGGAGAGCGTCCGCAGTGCCTTCGGGTAGAGGGGCCGGACAGTTAATCTGCCCCGACGTCTCCACCCAGTCCTGTCAAAGGTATGGAGCTCAAACCCCGCACATGATTAAGCTAGGGGAAATAAATATCCTACTAGATGTATAGAACTCACCGAACGCGCTAGGCGCTTTGCACTTGGCCCGTGGTCCTCAGCGAGAGAGGGAGGGACCTCGATGCCCTTGAACAGCACCCTCCAGACGTCCTTGTGCGTCGTATCGAAGAGCTCGCTCAGAGTCTGGTGTTGGGCCGGGTCGAACTCCGACAAGTTAAAATCCCGTTGTTGACACGGGAGGATCCGGCGGATGAGCATGACCCGGACTATGTTGACAAGCTTGAGCTTCTTGCTTGCCATACTCCGGATACATTTCTGGAGTCCATCTAGCTCCACCGATGAACCCCATGACAAGCCCTTCTCTTTCCAGGAAGTGAGCCGTGTAGGGAATCCGGATCGAAACTCGGGGGCCGCCGCCCATTTGGTGTCGCGCGGCTCGGTGATGTAGAACCAGGCCGATTGCCACCCCTTTATGGTCTCCACAAAGGAACCCTCAAGCAATGTGACATTGGGCATCTTCCCCACCATGGCTCCGCCGCATTCTTCTTGTTGCCGTCCCACCACCTTCGGCTTGATGTTAAAGGTCTTCAGCCACAGGCCAAAGTGGGGCCGGACGCGGAGGAAAGCCTCACAGACGACGATGAACACCGAAATGTTAAGGATGAAGTTCGGGGCCAGATCATGAAAGTCCAGCCCGTAGTAGAACATGAGACCATCGACAAATGGATGAAGGGGAAACCCCAGTCCACGGAGGAAGTGGTGGAGGAAAACTACCCTCTCGTGAGGATCAGGGGTAGGAACGATCTGCCCCGCAGCGGGCAGCCGATGCGCGATATTCGCGGCCAAGTATCCGGCTCCATGCAACTTCTTGATGTGTCGCTCCGCAACGGAGGAAGCCATCCATTTGCCTCCCGCTTCGGACATGATTGGAGAAGGTTGAGGGGAAGGATGTGGTCTTGGGTGTTGGAGCTCGAGTGCGCAAGAGTTGATGAGCGAGGAAGAAGGCATGGGTAGAAAAAGGTTAAACCTTGTCCCTTTATATGGGCGGTCGAAACTATGCGTCCCCACCAGCCTGGTAAAACTCGCTTATACCCCAAGCGTCATAATCACTGGCACGGTTGGGTTACCCATGCCTATATTGATGAGAATCTCGTGATAAGGGGACACGATCTCTGCTTTGACAAGACGTGCCAAGGAAACCGCCTCCCAAAACGTGCTGAGGCGGGACAGTAAAAAATGATTCGAATAAAGGCTTGGCTGTGGTGTGATGTCACGCTACAGAATACATCAGCAGATTAAATTTGTGGAAATGTTACTCTCTCCCTCTACGGTGGTATGTGGAACTTGTTTTGCAGAGCCGGACACGATCCTCGTGTTCAAAATCTTCTATGAAGTATTTGGAGGAGGAACCCGCCTTGTAATGCCGAAGACAATCTGCGCGCCGGACTCATCGTCATTAAAGCCTGGTTCAGGGGATACTGAGGGAGTCCTGGATTAGGGGGTATCTGGACAGCCGGACTATAACCATTGGCCGGACTCTTGGACTATGAAGATACAAGATTGAAGACTTCGTCCCATGTCCTAATAGGACTTTCCTTGACGTGGAAGGCAAGCTTGGCAATACGGATATGTAGATCTCCTCCCATTGTAACCGACTCTGTGTAACCCTAGCCCCCTCCGGTGTCTATATAAACCGGAGGGTTTAGTCCGTAGGACAACATACAATCATACCATAGGCTAGCTTCTAGGGTTTAGCCTCTCCGATCTTGTGGTAGATCAACTCTTGTAATACTCATATCATCAAGAATAAATCAAGCAGGACGTAGGGTTTTACCTCCATCAAGAGGGCCCGAACCTGGGTAAAACATCGTGTCCCCTGCCTCCTGTTACCATCCACCTTAGACGCACAGTTCGAGATCTGCCGGTTTTGACACCGAGAATGGTCTTCCCGTGCCAAAGGCTCTAGTGGTGATGCTGCTGTGGGCTGCACAATGACCTTTGTCTTGCCGTTCTGCTGGTCTTGTTCTTGTTGCACCGATATGGAAACCTTTGCCTGATTCCACGAGACCCCGCGCCTGCACTTGCCTCTTGAGCAGCAAAGAGGAAACTGGTACACTGTGCCCGCTGGCGCACGCCTGGCCTTGGTCATCATGGCTCACGTCACGTGAACCTTGCAAGGTGCTCCTTGCATAGATATCTCCGCTCCTCAGGAGCCATCCTAGTGAGGCTTCCCCCAGGGAGGTCTTGGTGTCGTCCGCCTCATGAGGCCCGGCCCCTCGCGAGGGTCTTGAGTTGTTGTCGTGGAAGATGGGCCGTACCAAGCCATTGGTGGAGCCGCGCTCTGGGCCGCAAGCAGGCAAGTCTGGGTACACCCGTTCCCAGGACGTTGATAGTAGCCCCCATAGGCAGGCAGGCAAGTCTGGGTACCCCCGTAATAGGCCGTTGGTGGAGCCTCACTTTGGATCTTGGGGTGACAGCACATATGGTGGTGAAGGAATTCGTCCGATGCTGCATTGCTCCGCTTCAGCATCATTCTCGGCCGATCTGAGCTTTCTCGGGCAGCGGGGACCCCAAGAGGCTTCATGCGTCTGCTGTTCCTCCCGAGGAGCGGTGTATAGTGCTCGAGCTCCTGACGGGCGACCCAGCGCCAGCCAATCTGCTGGAGGAGGGCTGCCTCTTGTACTGCTGCTCGAACAAGGTGGAGTTCATGAGGCAGATGCCCCCTTTCGACGAGTGGGGACTGTGCCCGGTCGGCCTTGAAGGGCCCCACGAAAGCCCTGTCTTTGTGTTCCCCCTGCCTGCTATCACCTCGGCGCTCACCCTAGAAGCTGGTGCTGGGGGGAGCACCGTCGACCGCTAGCAAAGTGGCCGACGAGGAAGCGACGTCGGTCGTGGCCACCGAGGTGGCGGCTCCTAGGGCTCGGGTGAGCTATGCCGAGGCGGCGGCCATGGTGCCGGTACGGTCCGAGGCTCCTAGGTTGGAAGCCCCCAAGGCTCAGGCGAGCTGTCCTGAGGCGTAGACTGAGGGGTTGACGCAGCCTGACGCTCCCGAGGTCGTCCCCTCAGGAGCCCCGCCAACTGCCCCAGGCAACGGCGATCGCGCCCAGGGCTTCGGCCAGCTCCGCCTGAATTTCGAAGCACTCTGCAAGAGGAAGGTGCTTCCAAGCGGCAATGTGGCGCTTACCAACCTTGAAAACAGAGGAAATACATTGCGAAAGACGAGTAAGTACGTCATCTGCATGATTTCCTGAGTGATGCGTCCTTTTCTGACCAAGGCTCTTCAGGATCCCCTCGGCGGGGGCGGGGAGATCACTTGAGGGGCGCCCTTTGCTGGCCATTGGCTCGCCATTGATCGTAAGCTCTGCTTCCTGGACCGCTGCCGGGGGCCCGCGCCGGAGGCAGACGCGCCAACCTGGGGCCATGATCTGGCTTTCCTAGTGTCACTTCTCCACACCCGGCCTGGGGCGTAGCTTGTGCACCAAGGACTCCTTCGTTGGTCATCGCCGGCGGCTGGGTGTCCCCAGCAACGTCCTCGTCTTCAGGTGGTGAGGCCGCGTCACCTAGCACCTCTGCCAAAGCCTGCAAGGTGGCAGAGAAGGCGCCGGACTCAAGCTCCCTGTCGGAGGCAAGCGGGCTAGCTCGAGCTTCCCCAGCAACCCTTGGCACGGAGGACGGAATTGGACACGCACTGGACCTCGCGCACGGACATGGTGTCGCATGCCACGAGCTCCTCCAGGAGGCGATGGTCTCACTATGAGGACCTTGATCCTAATTCGCACCGATCTAGAATGTAAAACATCATATCACTTTGTGGCCTCGCGCACGGTATTCGCACATGTGCCACCTTACCTGGCCCGGGACTGTTCGTGCCTTTTGGGTCACGTATATGATACTGTCGCTAGCATCCATATGACAGAGAACCTAGGACGACATGACTAGTCGTAAACCAAAAGTGGCACTAACTTACAAGGACAGGCATACATGACCCAGCAATGAACGTGTCGGTCATCAGCGAGTGAATCCAGGATGTACCAGCTGGGCTAACAGAACTCCGAAGAATCCAGGCTGTAGCAGGCTAACAGGACTCTGGCAGACACCGCGTGACATTTCCTCGAAGGGACAGACACAAAAACGAAGAAGGACACGTGCCGGCAAGCCTAAGTGTTCCAGAGAAGTAGCAAGCTACCATGGCTCAGTGGAAGCACTAGGAGACATTTCCCTGTAAGAGAGGCTACCAAGAATAAACAACTAGGTTGTCGGATCCCACACATACCAAGCATTTCATTAAGATACACACAATATGCTCGATATGTGCAAATATAACATGGCATCACAACAAAACTCTATGACTCAAAGTATTTATTCATTAGGCTCCGAGGAGCCAGATATTACAAACATGGGTACAGAAAACTACAAATGAAAAAGGCTGAGAAGCCTGACTATCTAGAAGACCTTGCCGAGGGCACAAGATCGTAGCTGAGGTAACAAGCTAAACGTTGAGTCCACGCGGAACTACTAGTGAGACTGAAGTCTCTCTGCAAAAACATAAATTAAGCAAACCTGAGTACAAATATACCCAGCAAGACTTACATCAGAACTTGCTACATATGCATTAGTATCAACAAAGGGGGTGGTGGAGTTTAACTACAGCAAGCCAGCTTTATCTCAGTGGCTATCCTGAATTACGTCTGCAAGTAACTCTTTTGGAGTGGCGCACACGAGTCCACATATTCACCAAATCAATACACCACTATGGATCCGCTCCCGTCTCCCTACGAGAACGCCATCTAGAGCACTCACGCTTATCGTGCGCATTGTAGAGTATCCACTTTCACTTGTCTATGAACTGCACAACCAACCCAGTAGTCCTTTACCGCGGATGCGGCTATTCAAATAGATCATGTTAACCCTGCAGGGCTGTACTTATTCACACACGCTCCCGCCAGTTACCACCATGTACACGTCGTGTATCTCGGCAACCTTCAAGTGGAAGCCTGGCGAGGGAGTCGGCCACGACCTGACTAACCACACAAGTCTCTAGTCTAGGTTTATTGCCTATTCGGGTTCCATCCGCAAGGAGATCCGGCCGGGGTTTTGCTCACGGCCCCAAATAATGAGGGTAGGGTTCCCGAGGCACCAAACGAGCGTCCCGGTACACCGTGCCTCATGTCTCTACCGCATTATAGCCCACCCCAAGGGTCAGCGCTATGCACGGCCCCCAACACATAACCTACAAACACTAGAAACTAGTAACAACTCCTGGACAGAGATCAAGGAAGTTAATAAGTCGAGAGAGCTTGGAGTGCCCGAAGCCCAATGTGTGGTAGTAACTGTCTTGGATCACAGACATAGAACTCAGTTCCTGAGGACGGCTGCACTGAGACAACCCACCATGTACTCCTACATGGCCTCTCATCGCTACCTTTACCAAATCGTGTTCACACACTTAGCTCTCAACAGTAGGACATGTTCATCATCATTCCAATTCATCCCCGATGAAACAGACCCGACTCAACTCTAAGCAGTAGCAGGCATGACAAACAAGCATGAATGAGTAGGCACATAAGGGCTCAAACAACTCCTACTCATGCTAGTGGGTTTCATCTATTTACTGTGGCAGTGACAGGTCATGCAAAGGAAAAGGGGTTCAACTACCGCAGCATGTAACAGTTGAATCGTTGTTGTCCTAATGTAGTAAATGAGAGCAGGAGCGCGAGAGTGGGATTGTATCGGAATGAACAAGGGGGTTTTGCTTGCCAGGCACTTGTGAAGATAGTATAGCTCTTCATCGGTGTCAGTGATCACATCGTCGAAACCACGTCTTTTGAGAGGGGACAAATACCACCAAACAAGAAAGAACACAATCAATGCAATGCAACAATATGATGCATGAATGTGACATGGCAATATGTTGTTGATTGAGCCAATGCAACTAGCAACAAGTTAAATGAAATTGGTTTGAACCCTAGTTTCAAATTCAAACTCCTTATGTTAAGGTTTAAATGCCCTTTATCTTATTTGTCCTAGACAACAGCCATAAGTTGTTATAACATGCATGAAAATGGTAAAGATGGATAGATTGAATTTTCTGATCATTTTTCATATATAAATTATTTCATTCTGAGCTATAGATTATTTTCTATGATTTTTTGAAGTTTTAACTATTTTCTGGAATTTCCTGGATTAATTTAATCTAGCAAATCCTTTACTGCGTCAGCATGACGTCGGTGTGACGTTAGCAAGTCAACAGGGCCGGTCCAGGTCAAACCAGACCTGCGGGGCCCACTGGTTACTGACAGAGGAGCTAATCCCACATTGACTCCCGCTTTGACTTGCTGTGGGCCCCTCTGTCAGCGTTTGAGGGCGGTTTATCTGGCGGGGATTAGTACTAATGGCAGTGCCACGTCAGCACTCGCCGGAGTTCCGCCGGCAGCGACCAAAACCGACGACGGAGACGTCGCGGGAAGGCGCTACAGGGGGTGGTTTCGGACGCGGTTCGCGACTACAAGTAGTTGGGTGTGTGGCACATCCAGAGGTGGCGGCGGCTGGAGCTGGTGTGGCTGGAGCATCGCCAGAATGGAGCTCACAGCAGTGGCGGGCAAAGTGAAGTGTTGGGCAGCCTCCTGGGATCACTAGGATTTCGGTGCGGTGCACGGGCGCGACCCGTTCGAGCTCAGGCCACGGCAGCGACAATGGCGGGCGGCGGTGAGCTCTCAGGTCCGGCTGTGGAGCTAGCTAGAGGACGAGTTAGACTGCGGGGAGTGTGACGCCCCAAGACCGGAGCTTCAGGTGCCTTCCATGAATCCCGGGTTTCGTCATGTGATTTGTTTGGTTCATTGCATTCATCATTGCATCATATGCATTGCATTATGTCATCATGCCATCTTTTTCTCAACAATGAAATCGGATGGATCTTAGATCCATTTAAACCGAGGGAATTCACATGGTGTTTCTCTTTAGAACATATACTTCCAATATTATTAGGGAGCTATATAAAAACATTCCGTTAGTCTAGAATTAACCACAACAAACTTGCATGATAAATCCCTCTCGTTTCTAAACTATTTTTGCATCCATGATCTTTCCTCCAAGGCCCTTCTCCAAGTGCAAACCATTTCACTTATACCTTCTTGCAAATTTCACCCATTTATTGCAAGTGGCATTCTCCTCTTTCTTGAAAATGTTCATCTGTTCCCTATAAATGCTAGACCGTGCCAAGACCACCTCCTCCAATTTTCAGGTATTTGGGAAGTGTTTTGGTTGGGCTAAGGATTTATTCGAGTTTGAGTTTTTTTCAACTTGCATAAAAATTGCAGCCTCTAAAAAATTGCCATAGCATTTTATTCAAATATCTCAGAAACCCAGGATCCCCGGGATATTTTTATATACCCCATACCCTTCTCCTTACCCCCTGATCTTGTCTTTTGACTTCCGGTTATTTTCTTAAGAAGAATATGAGATTTAAGAGGGGGAAGGTAGTGCAACAGCCGAGCTGGCCGGCCCATCTGCAGGCCCAGCCGAACCCCCTCCTAATCCTAACCCTAGGCCCAGCCGAACCATCTCACCCTCTCCCTCGATCCCCTCCTCCTTGTCTCCCTGCTCGCGGCGCCAGGAGGGAAGCGCCCGATGCCCTCTGCCCAATCCCATCTCTCTCTCACCATCTCCCTCCCGCAGCGCCGCCTCCCTCCTCTCGTTCTCTTTTCCTTTCACGCCCGATCCTCCCTCTGCTGCACCGCATCGCCAGACCACTACTGCCCCCCTCTACTGCACCGCGTCGCCGGACCGCAGTTGCCTCCTACCTCCGGCGAGGGGCACTGCCTTGCACCATCTCGTGGACCGCACGGCCGCCGACCATGGAGACCACCGTGCCGGCCCTCAAGTGCGTCGCCCGTGCTCCTTCCCCGCCTCAGATGCCTCGTCGTCCGTCCTTTTGCTGGAGCATGTGCCCGAGTCCGTTCGACTCCGCCGGCCACCGTGACCGCCTCCCCCGCCTTCGCTCCCATCTCCGACAAGTGCAGGCGTCGGTGAAGCCCCACAGCGCCTTCTCCAGCTCATCATCGACCTCGCCCTGTCTCTACCTTTTCGCCAGATGCCATCCCTGCTGCTGGGGAACCTTGGATTCACCTGTTCCCCATCTTCGGCGCCGTGCTAGGCCTCCCCCACGCCTCGCTAGCTGATGCTGCGCCGCCATTTCCTGTTCGTCCTTTGCTCACACCTCCATCCAGGGCTGCCTCTCTTCGGTGACCACCAATACCTGAGGCCCTATCGGTGTTGCTTCGTTTTGAATGTGCCATCCTTTCCGACAAGTGTACGAGAACACGGTGACGCGTGAAGTACCTCTATCTTCGTCTTCGGAATCGCCAAGTTTGATGTTGGAACGTGCACGACTACGCGGATTTGCCAAGTACCACGATGCCCCCTCCTCCTGAAGAGTTCGGGTTCGACAAGTCCGATGTCGCGCTTGTACAACTACACTGCCGAGACCGAGACTAGCGAGACCGACCTTGTAACGCTATGCCAAGTACCTCTACCAGTGACTCGAACATCTACAAACCGTGTACAACTACCACCGCTGTAATTTTGACAAGAAACGTGTACCACTACCGTCACGAGTACCTCTACCATCATCATGTACCCCTACTTTCACTACCATCGTGAAAACAACTACTTCCTCTACGAACTCGAACCGCTCTGAGAATGCTCCCTTGGAAGGTATAACCACCGAGACGACGCCCGTGAATAAATGTTGTGTGATGTATGAGATGCTCGTGGTTGCACCGTGTCCGAGTTGTTCTTTGCGAGTTCCTCGTTGCCTTACCATCGATATGTGGGAACCCGGTATCCGGGAGCACCCCATCTTCTTGCATGACACACTCACACCAACTTCCTTTTGCACTGGTATTCCCGTGAACTACCAGATCATATGAATGTTGCCGCAACATCATTTCCGTTTCGTCACCGTTGCACCCCTTTCTTTCTACCACAGTGACAAATGCTCTCATCACGCTCATGTCAACTTTTAACAAAAAATGCATAAAACTTGAACGTGGCATCCGCATCATGATAACAACATGAAGAATGTTTAAAATTGTTGTTTGCATTAAACTGCTAAATGCATATGGGGATTTACCAAAATTGTTGTTTGATGTTTCCGGTCCCATTTAAATTGCTTAGATAGTGTAGTTTACTTTTGCTTCTCCTCTTGCCATGCTTAACAAGATTTAATATTGTTGGATACATAAACGGGAGAGAACTAAATAATTGATGTGGTGTTTCGCCAATATGCAACTCGTTGCATATTGAGCTCCACTTAACTTGTAGTTTTGGTTGTGCACTTTGCCATGCCATGCTTCTTTGAACCGGACATGCATCATACTTGGTTGTGCATCATGCCATGTTTATGTGATGGTTGTTTACTATGTTGCCTGCTTCTTTCCGGGTTGCTTCTCTCGTTAGCTTCGGTTCCGTTCCGGAGTTGTGAGGATCCGTTTGACTACATCCATTTGTCTTCTTCTTGGACTCGTTCTTCTTCCTTGCGGGATCTCAGGCAAGATGACCATACCCTCGATATCACTTCTATCTTTGCTTGCTAGTTGTTCGCTCTATCGCTATGTCGCGCTACCTACCACTTGTTATATCATGCCTCCCATATTGCCATGTCAAGCCTCTAACCCACCTTCCTAGCAAACCATTGTTTGGCTATGTTCCCACTTTTGCTTAGCCCCTCTTATAGCGTTGCTAGTTGCAGGTGAAGTTGAAGTTTGTTCCATGTTGGAACATGGTTATGTTGGGATATCACTATATCTCTTATTTTAATTAATGCATCTATATACTTGGTAAAGGGTGGAAGGCTTGGCCTTATGCCTGGTGTTTTGTTTCACTCTTGCCGCCCTAGTTTCCGTCATACCCGTGTTATGTTCCTTGATTTTGCATTCCTTACACGGTTGGGTGTTCTGGGAACCCCTTGACAGTTCGCTTTGAATAAAACTCCTCCAGCAAGGCCCAACCTTGGTTTTACATTTGCCTAACAACCTATCACCTTCCCTTGGCTTCTGCAGACTCAAGGGTCATCTTTATTTTAACCCGCCCGGGTCAGTGCTTGTCTAAGTGTTGGTCCGAACCTGTCAGCCGCCGGCGGACACCAGGGACAACTCTGGGCTGGCCTACCGAAAGTTTGGACAATCCAGTGTTGCCCTGAGAACGAGATATGTGCAGCCCCTATCGGGATGTCGACACATCGGGCACCTTTGCTGGTCTTGTTTTACCATTGTCGAAATGTCTTGTAATCGGGATTCCGAGTCTGATCGTGTCACATCCCTAGCTTCTGGTACTGCTTAGTGCTAGCATCTGGTGTTGCATAATGTTTAAGTTCCTCAGAAACTTGAAATGGGGATGACAGAACCCCCAGCACCCCCCCTTAAACCAACTAGGGTTACTAAAATCATTTTTAATGAACCCAAAATGCCCTTCTAAAATGTCCATCATCTTTGCCGTGGTCTAAAACCTCTGGAAAAAATGGTGCACAAATTTCAAGGTCATCCAAAGGTCACTGGATTAAATCATATGTTATTTGCATTTGGACATTTAAATGCTATAAAATACTTAAAATGCCCAAATAATCATAAACTAAAATGTTTACTGTTGGATATATTCTAAACAGTAGCCATGATTAGTTTCATGATTTTTAGAAGTGTTTAGGTATTTTAGTAAATCCACAAAGATTACAAAAAAATAGAAAAAACAGAAATAAAAGAGAGAGAGAGAGACTAACCTGGGCCAACTCACCTGTGCAGCCCACCTGGCGGCCCAAGTGGCCGGCCCAGCCCCCCAGCGCCCCTTGTCATCTTCCTGCTCTGCCAGGAGGACCACCAGGTGCGTGGCGAGCGTCGACGCTGCTCTGGCCATCTCCTGCTTCCTCCCCGGACCTTCTAGCGATGCCACGGAGACACCCCGTGGCCCCTCGCACCTCTCCCTCACTCTCTGCTCTCTCCTTCGCCCTCTAGTCCCTTCCACAAGCGCGACCAAACGCAGTCGTCACCGCTGACAAGCTCCCCCATGGCCATAGCCATCTCCGAGCCTCTCCGACGCGCCCCCGAGCTCCGTCGTGACGCCCCGGTCCTCTCCGCCGAGCCACATGACGCCGGACGCCCTGGAGCGTCGTCGTCGACGCCATCTTCGCCCTCTACACCGACGGCCATCGTCGACTGATTCGTCGTCACCAGGCCATCCCCGAGCACGCTGAGATCACCGTTGACCCCGCCGTGAGCTCCTCTACCGAACCCCTCTCTCCCCGACATCGTTCTCCTCCTCTAGCCCCGCTGTCCATCGGAGTCGAAAGCTCACCGCCGCCATGGTTCTTCACCGCTGTGGCCAGGGCCACGGCAGCCCGCGCCTAAGCCGCGTCACCGTGCTCGGTGAACCCCCACGAGCGCATAGCACCTGCCAGTTTATCCACCTAGCGCCCCGTAGTGTTGACCCCGTCCACACCCGAACTCCGGCCGCCGCCGTGAGCTTGTTTCCGGCGATCTCCTGTCACCCTGCGACCTGCCGCTGCCTCTTCTGGATGCACGGGCGCAAGGGCTATGCCATGGTACCCTCAGCAAGCCAAACCGTCGCCCATAGCGTGTTTTTGAGCCGCGCCGCCGTCGGTTTGGTCGCCGCCGGCGAGGTTCCGGTGACGCTGACGTGGCACGGTTAGTTTAGGTACTAATCGTGTTTAGTTAGTGCCCCGTGTCGATGACGTACGGGCCCCACTGCCTAATTAACCTAGTTTATCATTTGTTTAGTTTTAACTAACCTCACGGGTCCCACAGGTCAGTTGGACCTAGCCACGTCACACGTTGACTGACCCCACACGTCAGAGTTGACTAGCTGACGTGTCTGTTGACCCGGCGCCACCTGTCAGCGACACTAACGAGCACCGTGTCACTGACCAGTGGACCCCACTGGTCAGGTTTGACCCGGGGCAGCTCTGTTGACCCTGCTGATGTCACCCTGACGCAATACTGATGTAGGAAGTCATTTTCTGGATTTAATTTAACTCAAAAAATTCCAAAAACAGCTACAAACTTCAGAAATTCATAGATTAAATCGTAACTCCAAATGAAATAATTTATATATGAAAAATTATCAGAAAAATATGAAGAATCTGTTTATGCCATGTTCATGCATGTTTGAGCAAGTTAACATCACCAACTAGGACAATTCATGTTTATGGAATATATGGTATGTAGTTTTGGAGTTGGAATTTGCTATATGTTTGAATTCCACTTCAATTAATATGACTAATTGTTGCATTAGGTGAATTCAGTACCTTTACATGCCATGATCATACATCATGTTTGTTGCATTGCTTTGATTGTGTTCCCTCTCATTTGCCGGTGTTTGTCCCCTCTCAGTTGACGTGGTTTCGAAGATGTGATTGATGACACCGATGAAGAGCTATATCATCTTCAGAAGTGCCAGGCAAGCAAAAAACCCTTGCTCATTCCGATACAATCCCACTCTCTCGCTCCTGCTCTCTTTTACCGCATTAGGACAACAACGATTCATCTGTTACTTGCTGTGGTAGTTGAACCCCTTATCCTCTGCATGACCTGTCATTGCCATAGTAAATAGATGAAACCCACTAGCATGAGTAGGATTTGTTTGAGCCCTAATGTGCCTACTCATTCATGCTTGTTTGTCGTGCCTGCTACTGCTTAGAGTTGTGTCGGGTCCGATTCATCGGGGATGAATCGGAGGTGTGTGAACATGTCCTACTGTTGAGAGCTAAGTGTGTGAACATGATTTGGTAAAGGTATCGGTGAGAGGCCATGTAGGAGTACGTGGTGGGTTGTCTCACTGAAACCGTCCTCAGGAACTGAGTTCTGTGTTGTGATCCATGAAACAGCTACTACCACACGTTGGGCCCTGAAATATGACCCCGCTCGACTTATTAACCGCCCTTGTCCTTTGTCCAGGAGTTGCAACTAGTTTCTGGTGTTTATAGGTTATGTGTTGGCGGCCGTGCGTAGCGCTGACCCCAGAGGTGGGCTATGATGCGGTAGATACACCGTGGCACGGTGTACCGAGTCGCCCGTTTGGTGTCTCGGGAACCCTGCACACATCGTTTGGGGCTTTGAGCGAAACTCCGGTCGGATCTCCTCGCGGATGGAACCCGAATAGGTGATAAACCTAGACTAGAGACTTGTGTGGTTAGTCAGGTCGTGGTCTACATCCATGTCGGCTTTCGCTTGAAGTCTGCCGAGCACATGTCGTGTGCAGACGCTAAGTGGTGGAAACATGTGTGAAGAAGTACACCCCTGGAGGGTTATAAATGATCTATTCGAATAGATGTGTCCACGGTAAAGGACTTCTGGGTTGCCTATAACAGTTCATAGACAAGTGGAAGTGGATACTCTAAAATGCGCAAGATAAGCGTGAGTCCTATGGATGGCGTTCTAGTAGGTAGATGGGAGCGGATCCATAGTGGTGTATTGATTGGTGAATATGTGGACTCGTGTGCGCCACCTCAAAAGAGTTACTTGCAGTCGTAGTTTAAGATAGCCACCGATTGAAAGCTGGCTTGCTGCAGTTAAAGTCCACCACCCCCTTGTTGATACCGATGCATATGTAGTTAGTTCTGATGTAAGTCTTGCTGGGTACATTTGTAATCACGTTTGCTTAATTTATGTTTTGTAGAGAGACGTCAGTCTCGCTAGTAGTTCTGTGTGGACTTCGACGTTTAGCTTGATACCTCAGCTATGATCTTGTGCCCTCGGCAGGATCTGGTAGATAGTCAGGCTTCTCA
The DNA here is from genome assembly GCF_018294505.1 of Triticum aestivum. NCBI lineage: Eukaryota > Viridiplantae > Streptophyta > Magnoliopsida > Poales > Poaceae > Triticum > Triticum aestivum. Next base: position 359,329,612 of record NC_057803.1, read on the forward strand.
GCCTTTTTCATTTGTAGATGTCTGTACTCAGACATGTTAAGCTTCCACATGTGCTTTGATTTGTATGCTATGATTGTTGGGTCATGAGACCCATGTTTGTAATATCTCGCTCCTCGGAGCCTAATGAATAATTACACTGAGTCGTAGAGTCTTGTTGTGATGCCATGTTGTATTTGCACATGTCCAGCATATTGTGTGTATGATTGAAATGCTTGGTATGTGTGGGATCCGACAACCTAGTTGTTTATCCTTGGTAGCCTCTCTTATGGGGCAATGTAGTCTGGTGCTTCCACTTAGCCTTGGTAGTCTGCTACAGCCCGGTTTACCGGAGTCCTGCTAGCCCAGTACTACTGCTCCAGAACACTTAGACTGGCCGGCATGTGATTCACTTCGTTCCTGTGTCTGTCCCTTCGAGGAAATGTCACGCGGTGACTTCCGGAGTCCTGCTAGCCTGCTACAGCCCGGGTTCCCGGAGTCATGTTAGCCCAGTTGCTACAGCTCGGATTCACACGCTGATGACCGACATGTTCGATGTTGTTTCATGTATGCTTGTCACCGTAAGTTAGTGCCACTTTGGGTTCACGACTAGTCATGTCGGCCCGGGTTCTCTATCATATGGATGCTAGGGACACTATCATATACGTGAGCCAAAAGGTGCAAACAGTCCCGGGCCAGGTAAGGTGGCACCCGTGGGAATACCGTGTGTGAGGCTGCAAAGTGATATGAAGTGTTACATGCTAGATCGGTGTGACTTAGGATCGGGGTCCTGACAGCTTTGGTATTAGAGCCTGACTGCCTGTAGGCTTACCAAGCCAAACTGGTCGAAGTTGAGTCTAGAAATGCTTTAGCTATATGTAGGAGAATTGATTGTGGGATGGAACACAAGTCTCTTTTTAATGCTTACCCCATGGCCTTCTGATCTGAGTCATCCTCTTCTCTACACAATCGCAGAGGTGCTCCCCTTATGCCCTAGCCGAATTAACGGGAACGTAGGGCATAAATACAAGAGCCAGGCAACCCAGCTTGGCCAAAACTTAAGTCATATCGATGCATATAATGGTGAAAAAAGGTACACGCGGAAGTTTAACACATGTGTGGGACATGAGGCCCAGATAAATAATTTAAGCTTCTGTGAAAGAAGCCCCCAGGTATGAAGAGTGCGGCTAGCGCATCTGTAATATGCAGGCGAGGCACAAGGTGACCCTTGAAGGCCTAGAGAAATAATAAAAGAAAGAAAGAAAAACAAGACAGATAATGAATATGCGAAAAATGGACAAAGGGAGGGGACTAACTTAGAGTCCGGTGCTAGGCGTAGAATCTTCGGAGCCTGGCCGCGTTCCATGGGTTCGGCTCAAGTCGACTAGTCGATGCATCCCACAGTCGGTACGCTCCACCGGTCAGAACTTGGTCAATAATGAAGGGACCTTCCCATTTGGGCCCGAGTTTGTTCTTTTTCTTATCCGGTAGGAGTAGAACTAGTTCGCCAACGTTATAAGTTTTGGCCCGTACTTCTCTGCTTTGGTATCTGCAAGCCTGTTGCTGATAAAACGCGGAACGGGCTTTGGCTATGTCACGCTCCTCCTCCAATGTGTCCAGACTGTCCTGCCGGTCGATCTCGGCTTCTCTTTCTTCGTACATGCGCACTCGAGGTGAGTCATGAATTATGTCAGAGGGCAAGACTGCCTCTGCACCGTACACCATAAAGAAGGGTGTATATCAGGTACTACGATTCGGCATGGTCTGCAGCCCCCAGAGTACGGAGTCGAGCTCCTCTACCCAGTGCGTATTAGACTCCATTAAGGAGAGCACTAATCTGGGTTTAATGCCGCTCATTATAAGACCGTTTGCTCGCTCGACTTGACCGTTGGTTTGTGGGTGATAGACTGAAGCATAATCGAGCTTGATGCCCATTTTGCTGCACAAGAGTTTTACCTCGTCGGCCATGAAGTTCGTGCCATTATCAGTGATGATGCTGTGGGGGATGCCATAACGGTGTACAACCCCGGATATGAAGTCTATCACCGGTCCGGATTCAGCTGTTTTAACATGTTTGGCCTCTATCCATTTGGTGAATTTATCCACCATGACCAATAAGTATTTTTTCTTGTGGGTTCCCCCTTTAAGGCGTCCAACCATGTCAAGCCCCCAGACCGCAAAGGGCCATGTAATGGGGATTGTTTGGAGGGCGGTGGGTGGCATGTGGCTTTGATTTGCAAAGAGCTGGCAACCGGCACAGCATTAGACCAAGTCCTGTGCATCTGCCCGGGCCATTGGCCAATAGAATCATGTACGAAAGGCCTTGCTTACAAGAGCCCGGGCTGCGGCGTGATGACCGCCGAGTCCGGCGTGAATTTCTGTCAAAAGGTTCCTCCCATCCTCTTCGGAGATGCACCTTTGAAGGATTCCGGTAGTACTTTTTTTGTACAATTCTCCCTCATGGACCCTGTAGGCCTTGGATCGCCGCACTATGCAGCGTGCCTCATTTTGGTCCTGCGGAAGTTCCTATCTAGTTAGGTAGGCCAGGAATGGTTCTGTCCACGGAGCAACAATGGCCATTATTTTGGGGGGGGGGGACTGTTGTTACCGGTGTTGGGTATTTTGGTTGGGTCCGGACTGTTGATACCGGTGTCCCCTTCCCATACAATGGATGGCTTGAACAACCTTTCTAAAAATATGTTGGGGGGACTGCATCATGTTTTGCGCCAATGCGGGCGAGGATATCTGCCGGCTGATTGTTTTCCCGAGCCACATGGTGAAATTCGATCCCCTTGAACCGAGCTGACATATTTAGGACGGCATTTCGATAAGCCACCATTTTCGGATCCTTGGCGTCAAAGTCTCCATTTATTTGGGATATTGCGACGTTTGAATCCCCATGCACCTCCAAGCGTTGAATGCCCATGGAGACTGCCATCCGAAGACCATGCAACAGAGCTTCGTATTCGGCTACATTGTTGGAGTCTGTATACAATATTTGCAATATGTACCGAACGGTATCTCTTGTTGGGGACATCAGGACGACGCCAGCCCCTAGACCAGCCAGCATTTTAGAACCGTCGAAGTGCATGATCCAATTTGAGTATGCGTCGTACTCTTTAGGGAGTTCGGCCTCCGTCTATTCGCTGACGAAGTCGGCCAATACTTGCGACTTAATGGCTCGTCGAGGTTTGTATGTTATGTCGAATGGGAGGAGCTCAATGGCCCATTTGGTAATCCGGCCTGTAGCGTCGCGGTTGTTTATAATATCATTAAGTGGCACTTCCGAGGCTACTGTAATCGAACACTCTTGAAAGTAGTGGCACAGCTTCCGCGATGCCATGAATACCGCATATGATATATTTTGGTAATGCGGGTACCGTGATTTGCATGGAGTGAGGACAGTGGATACATAGTATACCGGCTTCTGCAGAGGGAATTTATGTCTGTCCGCTTCCCGTTCGACAACGAGCACCACGCTTACAACTTGATGAGTTGCCGCAATGTACAACAACATTGGTTCGTCGATGTTTGGCACGGCCAGGATTGGGTTGGTTGCCAAGATGGATTTTATTTCTTCCAATCCGGCTGTGGCCGCGTCCGTCCACTCAAAGTGTTCGGTGCGCCGAAGGAGGCGATAAAGGGGTAAAACCTTTTCTCCTAAGCAGGAGATAAAGCGGCTTAGAGCCGCCATGCATCCAGTTAACTTCTGGATTTGTTTGAGGTCTGTTGGGGTAGCCAACCATGACAAAGCTCGGATTTTGGCCGGATTAGCTTCAATACCTCTACTGGAGACAATGAAACCCAGGAGCTTTCCTGCTGGTACGCCGAAAAGGCATTTTTCCAGATTGAGCTTGATGTCGTATGTTCGGAGGTTGTCGAATGTGAGCCTCAAGTCGTCTATCAAAGAGTCGACGTGTTTGGTTTTGACGACCACATCGTCTACGTATGCCTCTACTGTTTTGCCGATTTGTTTCTCCAGACATGTCTGAATCATGTGCTGGTATGTTGCGCCGGCGTTTTTGAGCCCAAAAGGCATTGTGTTAAAACAGAAGGGACCGTATGGTGTGATGAATGCCATTGCGGCTTGGTCGGACTCCGCCATCTTGATTTGGTGGTAACCGGAGTATGCGTCGAGGAAACACAATGACTCGTGTCCGGCGGTAGCATCAATGATTTGATCGATGCGTGGGAGGAGGAAGGGATCCTTTGGGCAAGCTTTATTGAGGTCTTTGAAATCAACACAAAGGCGCCAGGATTTGTCCTTCTTTGGTACCATCACCAGGTTTGCTAGCCAGTCCGGGTGTTTTATTTCTCTGATGAATCCGGCCTCCAATAACTTGGCTAGTTCCTCTCCCATGGCCCGTCTCTTAGGTTCGGAGAAATGCCGAAGAGCTTGCTTGACCGGCTTGAATCCCTTTAGGATATTGAGGCTATGCTCGGCCAGCCTGTATGGGATTCCTGGCATGTCAGAGGGATGCCAGGCGAATATGTCCCAGTTCTCGTGCAGGAACTCTCATAGTGCAGCGTCCACAGCAGGGTTTAACTGTGCCCCGATGGAGGCTGTTTTTGTAGGGTCCGTTGGGTGGACTTGGAATTTGACTATTTCATCCGCTGGTTTAAAAGAGGTGGACTTGGATCTCTTGTCGAGTATCACGTCGTCCCTGTCCACTGTGGAGCGTAGCATGGTTAATTCCTCGGTCGAGAGGGCTTCAGATAATGCCTCGAGGGCCGGTGCGGCTGTTTTGTTTTCGGCACAGAGTGTTATGTCCAGATCGCTGACGAGAGTGATGATTCCGTTGGGTCCGGGCATTTTGAGCTTCATGTACCCGTAATGGGGTACGGCTTGGAAGATTGTGAATGCCTCCCATCCTAAAAGAGCGTGATAACCACTGCTGAACGGGGCCACTTGGAATGTAATTTCTTCGGACCTGTAATTGTCCGGCGTGCCGAATACCACATCTAGTGTGATTTTCCCAGCACAGCGTGCTTCCCAACTGTGGATGATTCCTCTAAAGGTTGTGCTACTTTGCTCAATGCGGTTCCAGTCTATTTCCATATTTTGAAGAGTTTCCTCATATATGAGGTTTAATCCGCTTCCGCCGTCCATGAGTACTTTGGTGAGTCAAAAGCCGTCCACGGTTGGACTGAGGACTAGTGCGGCTGGTGCTCGGGCTGTTCGGAATTTAGGTTCGTCACTGGCATTGAAGGTAATAGCCGTGTCACTCCATGGATTTATTGCTGCTACGTGGCAGATTTCGGCCATGCTGCGGAGTGTTCGCTTGTGCCTATTATTTGACGCGAAGGTCTCAAACACTGTTAACACCGTATTGTTATCCATGGGATGGTGCTCTGTGGTATTTGGGATAAGAAGATTCTCACCACTTTTGGCCACCTGCCGGAGTATCCAACATGCTCTAAGGTTGTGTGTTGGTATTATATATGCTGTACTATGAATTTTGCAGAGTCCGTTGAGCCATCACTCCAGTATGGTTCCATGCCCTGTAGAGGGTTTTTGCTTTTTGGTAGTTGACCCGGGTGTATTGTGATAATGCACCCTTTTATTTCGGACTGGGTTTGTATTCAGGGCCGGATTATCCCAAAAGTTTGTTTCGGTTTTCCAGGCACTTTCCATCGCACAGTACTTTCGTACTATGGACGCCAAGTCAGCGAAGCGTGTTATCTCATGGCGATTTTATGGCGTTAAGGATTCCCTTGTCCGTACAATTATTGCAGAAAAATAGGATTGCGTCTTCCTTGCGACAGTCCTTAACCTTGTTCATCGCAAGGAGGAATCTGGCCCAATAGTGATGTAATGTTTCCTAGGGCTCTTGCCTGATGTGGGAAAGATCGCTTATGTTTGGGTGGGTGGGTGGAATTGGATCCGAACCCTTACCCAATCTGGGATCCAGGGGCCGAGGAGTTTCCAATTTTGGAAGTTCCGGTTCCGGGATGTTACCCGATAATCCTGGCCCGCTGCCTGACTCTAAGTTCAGGTATTGGATGTTTTCCTCCCGTGAACGGGCGTCCGGCTCGGAGAGATCGGGAATCCGGACATAGTCGGTCCTCAAGATAGAGGAAAGGTCGCCGCATTGTTCCTCCACCACTGCAATATGATGGGTGACCGGTGGAGAGTTAATCTCCCTTTGATCGGGTTTAAGCCCAATCCGATCATAGTCCGTAACGACTCCCAAGGCGGTGATGCGATCCAAGAGCTCGTTTAGGGAGGCGAGCTCCATTGGACCCATCTGTTTGGCGAGTGCCGATTTGACGTGGAGGTTGTTTTCGATGACCCGAGAAGTCATCGTCGGCGCGGCGGCCGAACAGGCGGTCATAATGAAACCGCCTAGCCGGAGAGTTTGGCCGACAGCCAAAGCTCCTCCAACAGTAGTACCATCTCTAAAGACGAGATGAGACATCCTTCCTTCTGGCGACGGCACAGAGGAACTCTCAATGAAAGCACCAATGTCGGTGTCAAAACCGGCGGATCTCGGGTAGGGGGTCCCGAACTGTGCGTCTAAGGCGGATGGTAACAGGAGGCAGGGGACACGATGTTTTACCCAGGTTCGGGCCCTCTTGATGGAGGTAAAACCCTACATCCTGCTTGATTAATATTGATGATATGGGTAGTACAAGAGTAGATCTACCACGAGATCAGAGAGGCTAAACCCTAGAAGCTAGCCTATGGTATGATTGTATGTTGTCCTACGGACTAAAACCCTCCGGTTTATATAGACACCGGAGGGGGCTAGGGTTACACAAGGTCGGTTACAAAGGAGAAGATATACATATCCGTATTGTCTAGCTTGCCTTCCACGCCAAGTAGAGTTCCATCCGGACACGAGACGAAGTGTTCAATCTTATATCTTCATAGTCCAACAGTCCGGCCAAAGGATATAGTCCGGCTGTCCGGAGACCCCCTAATCCAGGACTCCCTCAGGTGTACTTCTTCACACATGTTTCCACCACTTAGCGTCTGCACACAACATGCGCTTGGCAGACTTCAAGCGAAAGCCGACCTGGGTGTAGACCACGACCTGACTAACCACACAAGTCCCTAGTCCAGGTTTATCACCTATTCGGGTTCCATCTGCGAGGAGATCCGGCCGGAGTTTCGCTCACAGCCCCAAACGATGTGTGCAGAGTTCCCGAGACACCAAACAGGCGACTCGGTACACCGTGCCATGGTGTATCTACCGCATCATAGCCCACCCCTAGGGTCAGCGCTACGCACGGCTGCCAACACATAACCTATAAACACCAGAAACTAGTTGCAACTCCTGGACAAAGGACAAGGGCGGTTAATAAGTCGAGCGGGGTCATATTTCAGGGCCCAACGTGTGGTAGTAGCTGTTTCATGGATCACAAACACAGAACTCAGTTCCTGAGGACGGTTTCAGTGAGACAACCCACCATGTACTCCTACATGGCCTCTCACTGATACCATTACCAAATCGTGTTCACACACTTAGCTCTCAACAGTAGGACATGTTCACACACCTCCGATTCATCCCCGATGAATCAGACCCGACACAACTCCAAGCAGTAGTAGGCACGAGAAACAAGCATGAATGAGTAGGCACATCAGGGCTCAAACAACTCCTACTCATGCTAGTGGGTTTCATCTATTTACTGTGGCAATGATAGGTCATGCGGAGGATAAGGGGTTCAACTACCGCAGCAAGTAACGGATGAATCGTTGTTGTCCTAATGCAGTAAAAGAGAGCAGGAGCGAGAGAGTGGGATTGTATCGGAATGAGCAAGGGGGTTTTGCTTGCCTGGCACTTCTGAAGATGATATAGCTCTTCATCGGTGTCATCGATCACATCGTCGAAACCACGTCTACTGAGAGGGGACAAACACCGGCAAACAAGAGGGAACACAATCAATGCAATGCAACAAACATGATGTATGATCATGGCATGTTAAGGTACTGAATTCACCTAATGCAACAGTTAGTCATATTAATTGAAGTGGAATTCAAACATATAGAAAATTCCAACTCCAAAACTACATACCATATATTCCATAAACATGAATTGTCCTAGTTGGTGATGTTAACTTGCTCAAACATGCATGAACATGGCATAAACAGATTCTTCATATTTTTCTGATAATTTTTTATATATAAATTATTTCATTTGGAGTTACGTTTTAATTTTCTATGATTTTTTGAAGTTTATAGTTATTTCTGTAATTTTCTGAGTTAAATTAAATCTAGAAAATGACTTCCTGCGTCAGTATTGCGTCAGGGTGACATCAGCAGGGTCCACAGAGCTGCCCCGGGTCAAACCTGACCAGTGGGGTCCACTGGTCAGTGACACGGTGCTCGTTAGTGTCGCTCACAGGTGGCGCCGGGTCAACAGACACGTCAGCTAGTCAACTCTGACGTGTGGGGTCAGTCAACATGTGACGTGGCCAGGTCAAACTAAACAGATGATAAAATAGGTTAATTAGGCAGTGGGGCCCGTATGTCATCGACACGAGGCACTAACTAAACACGATTAGTACCTAAACTAACGATGCAACGTCAGCGTCACCGGAACCTCGCCGGCGGCGACCAAACCAACGGCGGCGCAGCTCGGAAACACGCTACGGGCGGCGGTTTGGCTTGCTAAGGGTACCATGGCATAGCCCTTGCCCCCGCGCATCCAGAAGAGGCAGCAGCAGGTCGCGGGGTGACCGGAGATCGCTGGAAACAAGCTCACGGCGGCGGCCGGGGTTTGGGCGTGGACGGGGTCGACGCTACGGGGCGCTAGGGGGATAAACTAGCAGGTGCTACGCGCTCCTGGGGGTTCACCAAGCACGGTGACACGCTTAGGCGCGGGCTGCGGTGGCCCTGGTCACGACGGTGAAGAACCATGGTGACGGTGAGCTTTCGGCTCCGGTGGACAGCGGGGCTAGAGGAGGAGAACGACGGCGGGGAGAGAGGGGTTCGGTAGAGGAGCTCACGGTGGGGTCGTTAGTGATCTCAGCGTGCTCGGGGCTGGCCTAGTGATGACGAATCGGTTGATGACGGTCGTCGGTGCAGAGGGCGAAGATGGTGTCGACGACAGCGCTCCAGGGCGTCCGGCGTCATGTGGCTCAGTGGAGAGGACCGGGGCGTCATGGCGGAGCTCGGGGCGCGTCGGAGAGGCTCGGAGATGGCTGTGGCCATGGGGGACCTCGTCGGCGGCGACATCTGCATTCGGTCGTGCTCGTGGAAGGGACTAGGGGGCGAAGGAGAGAGCAAAGAGTGAGGGAGAGGAGCGAGGGGCCACGGGGCGTCTTCGTGGCATCGCTGGAAGGTCCTGGGAGGAAGCAGGAGGTGGCCAGAGCAGTGTCGGCGCTCGCCACGCACCTGGTTGTCCTCCTGGCAGAGGAGGAAGATGACAAGGGGCGCTGGGGGGCTGGGCCGGCCACTTGGGCCGCCAGGTGGGCTGCACAGGTGAGTTGGCCCAGGTTAGTCTCTCTGTCTCTCTTTTATTTCTGTTTTTTCTATTTTTCTGTAATCTTTGTGGCTTTACTAAAATAACTAAACACTTCGAAAAATCATGAAGCTAATCATGGCTACTGTTTAGAATATATCCAACAGTAAACATTTTAGTTTATGATTATTTGGGCATTTTAAGTATTTTATAGCATTTAAATGCCCAAATGCAAATAACATATGATTTAATCCAGTGACCTTTGGATGACCTAGAAATTTGTGCACCATTTTTGTCCGAGGTTCTAGACCATGACAAAGATGATCGACATTTTAGAAGGGCATTTTGGGTTCATTGAAAATTATTTTAGTAACCCTAGTTGGTTTAAGGGGGTGCTGGGGGTTCTGTCATCCCCATTTCAAGTTTCTCAGGAATTTGAACATGATGCAACACTAGATGCTAGCACTAAGCAGTACCAGAAGCTAGGGATGTGACAGATCGGGTCTTCCTGGGAGAAGGAATATCCTTCGTTGACCGTGAGAGCTTGTGAGGGGCTAAGTTGGGACACCCCTACAGGGTTTTGAACTTTCGAAAGCCGTGCCCGCGGTTATGGGATGATGGGAATTTTTAATGTCCGGTTGTAGAGAACATGACACTTAACTTAATTAAACTGAATCAACCGTGTGTGTAGCCGTGATGGTCTCTTCTCGGCGGAGTCCAGGAAGTGAACACGGTCTCGTGTTATGCTTGAACATAAGTAGCTTCAGGATCACTTCTTGATCACTATTAGCTTCTCGACCGTGCTTTGCTTCTCTTCTCGCTCTCTTTTGCGTAAGTTAGCCACCATATATGCTAGTGCTTGCTGCAGCTCCAGCTCACTACCCTTTCCTACCTTTAAGCTTAAATAGACTTGATCACGAGGGTGTGAGATTGCTGAGTCCTCGTGACTCATGGATACTTCCAAATAGTTGCAGGTGCCGATGATTCCAGTGTAGATGATGCAACCGAGTTCAAGTGGGAGCTCGATGAAGATCTTGTCCGTTGTGTTGTTTCGTTATCCTGTTGGTCAGTAGAGGTGCCCAGTTGGGTCGATCAGGGATCTAGCATTTGGGGTTGTCTTTCTTTATTTTGGTTCCATAGTCAGACCTTATTGTATTCTGGATGATGTATGATATATTTATGTATTGTGTGAAGTGGCGATTGTAAGCCGACCATTTACCCCTTTCTTATTTAGTACGTGGGATGTGTAAAGATTACCCCTCTTGTGACATGCCTACCATGCGGTTATGCCTCTAAGTCGTGCCACGACACGTGGGAGATATAGCCACTTTGTGGGTGTTACAGGGAGAGAGGGGAAAAATGCAGGTGCTCACGGCGCGTGCAGGGGGCGTCGAAGAGGGCTCGAAGACGGCTTGGCCGGAGCGAATCGACAGCCACAAATGGCAGCCCCCGAGGTTGGAGATGGCGATGATGGCATCGTTTCAGGCCTTCTGCAGTCGCGTGCCTTGGCGTGAAGCTCCACGGCGTCGAGGCGGAGATAGAGGGTCGGACGACGAGGCGAGGCGTGCGCAGTGGCTACGGTGGTGCTCGTCGGCGTGCAATGGGGTGTTCGAGCACGCTGCAGAGAGGAAGAAGAGGAGGGGAAAGGATAAGGGAGTGGGCGAGAGGGACCAGGGTGGTGAGTGGCGTCGTCCAGATGCGTCGAGGAGGGAGCCAGACAAGTAGGAGGTGACCAAGCGCGACGTCGGCAGTCACCACCGAGCTGCTTAATGCGCTGGCACGGGGAAGAACACAGGCATGCCCCTGGTGGGCTGGGCCGCCTTCTCCATTGGGTCAGGTAAGTCAGGCGAATTTCTGCTCTGTTTTATTTTTCTATTTTCTTCTCTTTTATTTATTTATTTGCCATTGTTTAAATTCAAAATAGAATTTAAACACATTCCTAATCATTCTAAAATATTTTATGTTGCATACATGGACCTAGCCACTTGCCCATAAATTATTTCAGGAGCATTTGAAGATATATTCTAGTTATATGAATATAAATTCAAATTCAAAATACAATATGATTTAAAATCAGTGCCCAAAATTATTCTTCAAAAATGATCATTATTTTTGGTCTGGATCAAGACCATTACCAAAAATTTGAAACATCAATGCAGAACATTTTTGGTTCATTGAATGCAATTTTTAGGGTTCTTGCCTTTCTTTTAATTAATTTTTTGAGGCTTTCAAATTTCCCCAGTTTGACTTTTTTAGAATTTAGACATGATGCATGGATGCAATGCGACTAAATACAATCATTATTCTAGGGTTGTGACAACTGACCCCCACTAAACAAGAATCCCGTCCCGAGATTCAAGTAGTGAGGTAGAAGACAGAGGGACGCAAGCTAACATGATTCCATGATCCAATTGTCCTTCACGAAGATGTTGATTCATTGCATCATCTTGAGGTTCGAGCAACTTTGGATCATCTCAATGATCACAAGATCAACTCACGGAATGAGATGTATAAACATCTCTGGAGCTGAGAGGCAAAACATGCACTAGCAGGGACGGAAGAAACAATTTGATGAGGGTTTCAAAGTAGCAAGGAAACAATTATCATGATCCCATAACGGGGCACCTTGGGAGAGGTGACCCGTAGAATTATTCCCTTAAGTTGCAAAAAGAATTAATTTTGATACAAAGATCATTGGAACTCTTTATACCAGCCAAAGGCAATCACAAACGATCGTTTGAAAGAGTTCGGAAGAATGGCATACTTAGACTAGAATGGGTGATATGAACTACCTTGTTGCAGACTATGCAATGAGTGATATTTGCTTATCATGGAAATGGATGGGACCCATGGTAGGATCACTTTTGAAGATGGTCTTGGACAACAACTTCTGAGAAGGGCAGCCCATGGGAAATTGGCACAATGGCAGTGCAAGCTGGGAACAAAATGCAACTGTTGGGAATGTTCCAACCATCATATCTGCCTAAGAATTAGATCCGATTGGTGGTAGGATACTTCAGACTCAGCATGTCTGAAAAGAAAGTTTGCAACACAAACCGACGAGATAACGTTGCGAGATTCTCGGAAAATGGACTGCGGTAGCAAGCTCCAAAACATGAGTTGGTTCTGCTATACACATGTGAACACGTTTTCCTAGACAAGCATGACCACGTGGTAGTCTTACAACGAGGATATCGAAGTCCTTGTATACTTATCGATGAAATTCTCATCCTTGAACAGATCAATGAGTGGCTTGTGTGCTAGCAATACATATGGAATGAAGGTAGCTAATCTCACAAACCAAAGTATACTTCACACATGCATGACTAACTTGGGATGATTCCAGAGGAAGCAACATTAACCTTCTCGAATTCACGACGGCAACTTGCATCAAATGCACATGTATTAGAGGAAGTCACTTCTTTCTTCTGAACATATGCTTCATGAATGGGACATGATGACAATGCTTATAAAAGTTTCCAACACTAACTTAGATGTTCAACATAAATCATGGACAAGATGAAAATGTTGTCAATAGGATCAACAACAATCCATCCAGGCTTCCATATAGGTGGAATTCCACAACTATGTGAAGAAGGCGATAGTATTGGTCAGACCCAAAAGATATAACGGTGTACGCTCGAGGGACAACCGCGAGTAAGACAACATTACGAATATCGTTGGTTCTGATTTGATTTGACGATAGCCCACTCCCAAACCAAAGTTTTTGACAAGACAATAGTTCCAACAACTAATCACGAAGATCAATCGATGAAAATATAATCTTCCATCAACACACACACAAAAGATATCCCTTGGAATGAACTAAGTAAGGCAAAGCTTTTATCTTCCAACTCTCCAAGTTGTTGTTTAGCTTGAACAAATAGCCCAGGGGTATCCCAATCAGATTCTTGGAGAGGGGTGGTTGTGGGAAACCCAACTTGATCATGAGCTCAACATAACGGTCAGGGGACAACCTGATGATACTTATGAGAAGAACTTCAGAAAATCATGAACCACCGATATGTTACTAAGCTCGAGAACAATATTGCTTTTCAGAGCAAGATGATATGACAAATAAGCAGGGGATTGAATAATCCTAACTCATTGATCGAAGAGTGCACCAGAAATAAGGACTAAGTAGCACAATCTATCTCAGAATGATGATTCAATAACCAACACGCCAAGAATGAGAATATTGTCCATTTACTACCAAGCAAAGAGTTTCTCGAAGTATTGATTTCACACATCACAATTCACTTGTTGGCATTCCGGTTACAATAACACGAGGACCGAGGAATGAATGATGATGGTGAGAAGTATTACTGGATCAAGAATTCATAAGAGATGGTGCAATTCCTATGATATTCTTGACATAAATAGGGTAATACTCCAAGGTAAAACAGAACAAGAGATGGTTTGGCATTTGATCTGCGGAATACAAATACTTTGATCCAATCCTAGAAATGGATAAGGTACTAGAGTTTGTTTCTCCTAGTCCCTCTGGAGTAGAATGGCTTGACAGACCATTGGAATAATAGGCACCGATGAACATAAATGCACAACTATTCGTGACTATCAATTGATAGACGGGGTCGTAATACATCTGTAGAGGGACAACTCAAAGGAACATATGATTTTCTGAGTTATGGATGCATAGATTAGTATGTCGAGCAAATCTTAACATTTCTTCCGGATAACCTATGTAGAATGGTAGAACTGGCTGATTCACAATGTAGAATGGACAACTCATCAAGAGCACTCTGGTTGTGATCATTTGGTTTAGAAGAACTTTTGCCATAAGCAGTACATGGTATTTGGAAGAAGGGAATACCACGAACCTCGAGGACTATCGCAAAGGTTACTAATATCCTAAAGGAACTAGCAAACACTATCAACATGAGTGAGTAGAGTGAATCTCGGGTTCAAGAACCCAGGAATGGAATATCTGCTAACTAAATGGCATCACGGGATGCTTTCGAGAATGAAGGCCAGAATCATCACACTAGGAACACAAAACATGGCTAGATTACTAGGTGACTCCCCAAGACACCAAGGGTCATAATAATAGCTCCAATATATATGTCGAGGCAATAGAGTACCTCAACTCAACAATTAGTGTGGTTAATCTGGCCCAAAGGAACATTAGGAATGGTAAGGGGGGATTTGCAAATGTATCAGACTATTTAGAAACCTGGGATGACTCGGATAGCATAACAGCTGTAATTGCTCAAAAGGATTTGGGGCATCCTGCAAAATGGTGGCATAACCACTTAACATCACCATATCAAGGTTTCGAGACCAATTGTTAACACATGGAAGTACTAGAAACTGAGCTGATACTTGAATCCATCATACATATAAGTCTACAGATTAGTAACACGTGATCCCGAAAGAAAGATGAGAAGCGTAGTTCTTAACCCCGTAGAAGAGAAGAGGAAGACTCAGATCAGATGGGCATAAGGTAAAGGAGTAAAAATAGCCTTACGTTCCCTTCCACAATCAATTCCCTTATATAACTAAAGCATTTCTAGACTCAACTTTGACCAGTTTGGCTTCGTAATCCTACAGGCAGTCAGGCTCTGATACCAAAGCTGTCAGGACCCCGATCCTAAGTCACACCGACCTAGCATGTAACACATCATATCACTTTGTGGCCTCACGCACGATATTCCCACGGGTGCCACCTTACCTGGCCCGAGACCGTTTGCGCCTTTTGGCTCACATATATGATAGTGTCGCTAGCATCCATATGACAGAGAACCAGGACTGACATGACTAGTCATAAACCCAAAGTGGGACTAACTTATAGGGACATGCATACATGACCCAGCAACAAACGTGTTGGTCATCAGTGAGTGAATCCGGGCTGTAGCAGCTGGGCTAACCGGACTCTGGAGAATCCGGGCTGTAGCAGGCTAACAGGACTCTGGTAGACACCACGTGACATTTCCCTGAAGGGACAGACACAGGAACAAAGAAGGACACATGCCGGCAAGCCTAAGTGTTCCGGAGAAGTAGCAAGCTACCATGGCTGAGTGGAAGCACTAGGAGACATTTCCTTGTAAGAGAGGCTACCAAGAATAAACAACTAGGTTGTCGGATCCTGCACATACCAAGCATTTCATTAACATACACACAATATGCTTGATATGTGCAAATACAAGATGGCATCACAACAAAACTCTACGACTCAAAGTATTTATTCATTAGGCTCTGAGGAGCCAGATATTACAAACATGGGTCTGATGACCGAGAATTCAAGTCATACAAGCAATAAGCACATGCAGAAGCTTAACTTGTTTGAGTATAGACAACTACAAATGAAAAAGGCTGAGGAGCCTGACTATCCAAAAGACCTTGCCGAGGGCACAAGATCGTACCTGAGGTAACAAGCTAAACATCGAAGTCCATGCGGAACTACTAGTGAGATTCAAGTCTCTCTGCAAAAACATAAATTAAGCAAACGTGAGTACAAATGTACCCAACAAGACTTACATCAGAACTAGCTACATATGCATCAGCATCAACAAAAGGGGTGGTGGGTTTTAACTACAGCAAGACAGCTTTGACTCAGTGGCTATCCTGAACTACGTCTGCAAGTAACTCTTTTGGGGTGGCGCACACGAGTCCACATATTCACCAAATCAATACACCACTGTGGATCCGCTCCCATCTCCGTACGAGAACTTCATCCATAACACTCACGCTTATCTTGCGCATTTTAGAGTATCCACTTTCACTTGTCTATGAACTGCACAAGGAACCCAGTAGTCCTTTACTGCGGACGTGGCTATTCGAATAGATCATGTTAACCCTGCAGGGGTGTACTTATTCACACACGCTCTCGCCACTTACCACCATGTACACGTCGTGTATCTCCGCAACCTTCAAGTGGAAGCCTGGCGAGGGAGTCGTCCATGACCTGACTAACCACACAAGTCTCTAGTCCAGGTTTATCGCCTATTTGGGTTCCATCCGCAAGGAGATCCGGACGGGGTTTCGCTCACGGCCCCAAATGATGAGAGCAGGGTTCCCGAGGCACCAAACGGGCGTCTCGGTACACCATGCCTCATGTCTCTACCGCATCATAGCCCACCCCTAGGGTCATCACTACGCACGCCCCCCAACACATATCCTACAAACACCAGAAACTAGTTGCAACTCCTGGACAGAGATCAAGGCAGTTAATAAGTCAAGAATTCTTGGAGTGCCCGGAGCCCAATGTCTGGTAGTAACTGTCTTGGATCACAGACACAGAACTCAGTTCCTGAGGACGGTTGCAATGAGACAACCCACCATGTACTCCTACATGGCCTGTCATCTCTACCTTTACCAAATCGTGTTCTCACACTTAGCTCTCAACAGTAGGACATGTTCATCACCATTCCAATTCATCCCCGATGAATCGGACCTGACTCAACTCTAAGTAGTAGCAAGCATGACAAACAAGCATGAATGAGTAGGAACATCAGGGCTCAAACAACTCCTACTCATGCTATTGGGTTTCATCTACTTACTGTGGCAATGACATGTCATGTAGGGGAAAAGGGGTTCAACTACCGCAGCATGTAACAGTTGAATCATTGTTGTCCTAATGCGGTAAATGAGAGCAGGAGCACGAGAGTGGGATTGTATCGGAATGACCAAGGGGGTTTTGCTTGCCTAGCACTTCTGAAGATAGTATAGGTGTTCATCGGTATCATCGATCACATCGTCGAAACCACGTTTACTGAGAGGGGACAAATACCGGCCAACAAGAACGAACACATTCAATGCAATGCAAAAATATGATGCATGAATATGACATGGCAATATGCTGTTGATTGAGCTAATGCAACTAGCAACAAGTTAAATGAAGTTGGTTTGAACCCTAGTTTTAAATTCAAACTCCATATGTGAACGTTTAAATGCCCTTTATATGATTTGTCCTATACAGCAGCCATAAGTTGTTCTAACATGCATGAAAATGGTTCAGATGGATAGATTGAATTTTGCCGATCATTTTTCATATATACATGCATGAAAAAGTTTCCAACACTAACTTAGATGTTCAACATGAATCATGGATAGAATGAAAATGTTGTCAATAGGCTCAACAACAATCCATCCAGGCTTCCATATAGGTGGAATTCCACAACTATGTGAACAAGGTGATAGTATTGGTCAGACCCAAAAGATATAATGGTGTATGCTTGAGGGACAACTGCGAGTAAGACAACATTACGAACATCGTTGGTTCTGATTTGATTTGATGATAGCCCACTCCCAAAACAAAGTTTTTGATAAAACAATAGTTCCAACAACTAATCACGAAGATCAATCGATGAGGGTATAACCTTCCTTCAACACACAACACACACACAAAAGATATCCGTTGGAATGAACTAAGTAAGGCAAAGCTT
The DNA here is from genome assembly GCF_018294505.1 of Triticum aestivum. Taxonomy (NCBI): domain Eukaryota; kingdom Viridiplantae; phylum Streptophyta; class Magnoliopsida; order Poales; family Poaceae; genus Triticum; species Triticum aestivum. The sequence continues at coordinate 359,347,400 of NC_057803.1, forward strand.
TTATCTTCCAACTCTCCAAGTTGTTGTTTAGCTTGACCAACTAGCTTAGGGGTATTCCAAACAGATTCTTGGAGAGGGGTGATTTAGGGAAACCCAACTTGATCACGATCTCAACGTAACAGTCAGGGGACAACCTGATGATACTTATGAGAAGATTTTCGGAAAATCATGAACCACTGATATGTTACTAAGCAGGAGAACAATCTTTCTTTTCAGAGCAAGACGATATGATCAAATAAGCAAGAGATTGAATAAGCCTAACTCATTGATCGAGGAGTGCACCAGAAATAAGGACTAGGTAGCATAATCTATCTCAAAATGATGATTCAATAACCAACACGCTAAGAATGAGAATATTGTCCATTTACTACCAAGCAACGAGTTTCTCAGAGTATTGATGTTACACATCACAATTCACTTGACGGAATTCCGGTTACAATAACATGAGGACCGATGAATAAATGATGATGGTGAGAAGTATCACTACATCAAGAATTCGTAAGAGATGGTGCAATTCGTATGATATTCTTTACATTTGATCTGCGGAATACAACTACTTTGATCCAATTCTAGAAATGGATATTGTACTGGAGTTTGTTTCTCCTAGTCATTCTGGAGTAGAATGGCTTGACAGACCATAGGAATAATAGGCACCGATGAACATGAATGCACAACTATTCATGACTATCAATTGATAGATGGGGTCGAAATACATCTGTAGAGGGACAACTCAAAGGAACATATGTCGAGAAAAGCTTAACATTTCATTCGGACAACCCATGCAGAATGGTATAACTGGTAGATTCACAATGTAGAATGGAGAACTCATCAATAGCACTCTGGTTGTGATCATTTGGTTCAGAAGAACTTCTACCATAAACAGTTCATGGTATTTGGAAGAAGGGAATACCACGGACCTTGAGGACTATCGCAAAGGTTACTAATATCCTAATGGAACCAGCAAACACTATCAACATGATTGAGTAGAGTGAATCTCGGGTTGAAGAACCCAGGAATGGAATGTCTGCTAACTAAATGGCATCACAGGATGGTTTCGAGAATGAAGGCCAGAATCATCACACTAGGAACACAAAACATGGCTAGATTACTAGGTGACTCCCCAAGACACCTAGGGTCATAATAATAGCTCCAACATATATGTCGAGGCAATAGAGTACCTCAACGCAACAATTAGTGTGGTTAATCTGGCCCAAAGGAACATTAGGAATGGTAAGGGGGTATTTGTAAATGTATCCGACTATTTAGAAACCTGGGATGACTCAGATAGCATAATAGCTGTAATTGCTCAAAATATTTGGGACATCCTGCAAAATGGTGGCATAATGTGACGCCCCGAGACCGATGCGCCAGGTGTCTTCCAGTTATATGTTGTTGTTGCCTTGTCATTTGCTTGCGTGTTGCATTTCATCATGTCATCATGTGCATTGCATCATCATGTTTTCAAAACATGCATCTGTCCCGGTCTCCTCGTTCTCTCAGTTGTCCATTCTGAGCTCAACCACACTTGCACGCACCCGCGACACATCTGAAATATTATTTTATAAGTGGCCGGAAGATGTTCTCGGAATGGGATGATAGTTGGCGTGTGGTCTTATTATAGTGTAGATAGACCGCCTGTCAAGTTTCGTGCCATTTGGAGTCCGTTTGATACTCCAACGGTTAACCGGGGAACCATAAAGGCCTCGTGTGTGTTGCAGCACAACAGCCCTCCCAAGTGGTCCACAACCCATGCAAACCCCCTCCATCCTCTCGGCCATTAGATCACGATCATGTGGGCGAAAACCGCACCTCATTTGGACTCTCCTAGCTCCCTCTACCTATATATATGTGTGCCTCCCCGAAATTTCGCGCAGATGAAACCCTAACCTTCTTCGTCCTCGCGCCACTGGACGCGTCCGCGCTGCGCCGGACATGTCCACCGCCGCCAGCCACCTCACTCCATCCTATCGCGTTGCGCCACGTCATCATCCCCGCCGCGCGCAGCCAATCAGAGGCGGCCACACGCTTCTCTCTCTCTCCTCCACCCCGCAGGCCCGCTTGGCCCAGATCCGGCCCGGATCCCGCGCCGCCGATCCCGCTGCGTCGCCTGGCTCCTTGCCCCCGTATGCCGCCGCGCTTCCCCAGCACCGCGCGCCGCCGCCTCCTTGCCCCGCTCTGGCCGCTGCCTCTGCCGCCGCTCCGCCGCCCGCCGCCCGGCCTCGCGCCGCCCGAGTCGGCCGCCGGATCCTCGCGCACGTGCCGCCTGTGCCGGATCTCTCCGCCAGCGGCGTCCTCCTCCCTCACCAGCGTGCCACCTCGCCACCCGCAGCACCCTCCGCCGCCATTGCCTGCGCGCCGCCGTCGCCGTAGTTGCCCCGCCGCCTCATCCCTCGCCGGCGCCGCCCCTCCTCTGATCCGTTTGGATCGGGACGAGATCCACCCGTCGCTGATCCAAACGCCTTCGCCCGTCCCCGCGCCGCTCTATCCCGAATCGTCTCCGTCCACATTTTCGTGGGGTATAATTTTCTCTAAGTCCCTAGTTCCATACATTTTCAGGCCCTGTTCATCATGCCATAACTTTGTACTCGCTGCTTCGTTTTGCGTGCATGAGATATCAAAATGTTCATCATGATGTCCTCTTTATTTTGTTCCATTGCACCATGCTTGTTTGAGTACATCTTGATGCCCTAATCGTTGATGCAAGAGTGCTATAAAATGTTAGTTCCTGATTCTTATCAGATTATGAGCATTTGTCATTTTTGCCATGATTATTGTGTTCTGCATATGGGCATGAGCTCTACATGTGTTTTGTTATATGCCATGCTATCTTACAGGGGTGTATGCCATGTATTTTTGTGATCAATGTGGTGACTAGCACAAGCATGCAAAGTAGCTCTCGTGATGTTGCTGATTTCAGAGACATAGAATTTCACTAAGTCATTTCCCTGCTGTTATTTTTATGCCATGTATTCATGTTGCTACAGAGTGATTCATGCTTCTTTTGAGTATGTTCAGTAAGGCTGATTTGGTTATATGGTTATGCTCTATCCATACATGCCCTTGTTTGCATTTATGGAGTGGCCTAGCATGACTAAATCTTGCTCTACTTTTGCTATAAAATGTTCCTGGCAGATTGTTTATGTGTTAATCAATTTTGCCAAGGTTGTTGTAGTTGATCCATGCATGCTATGAGATGGTTCTTGCCATGGTTAGCTTCTTGAACATGTCTTCTTTCTGGTAGTATGCCTATTTTGTCATGCAATACCTTGTGTTGAGTGCATCGAGCTCGCAAACATGCCTTCATAATTATGTTTATGCCATGTCCAGTTTTCTGCTAATTCTGAATCTGTTAACGAAACTTGCTATATTTACATGCGTGCCATCATATCTTCTGATCCTTTTTGGCTTATGGTTAGTAAGGGACTTTTGTTATATGCTTTGATTATATTCATGACATGCATTGCTTTGCTATGTTCTTATCCTGTAGCATCTGTTTATCTTGCTCTAAACATTGCTTCCTGATGTTAATTCCTGGCATGTTAGTATTTTCACTAAGTCTGTGATGTTGATATCTTTTGCACTTTTGCCATGCTTGTTTGAACCTCCTCTTGTGTGATTTAGTTGTAGCTCAGTGTTCATATTTTGTCAAGAATCTTGAGTAGATCACTTCCATGTGCTTTGTTGCTATGTTGGAGGGCAGTAGCTTAGTTTCTTGTTGCATTCTAGATGGCATCGTGTTGTTAATCGCAGAATTGTACCATTCTTGTTTTGCTTGCCATTTGCAAACCGTGCATCCGATTCCGGTGATCTTTATATCGATTTCGACCGAAATCAACTTATCTTTCCGGCGGTGCACTTGGTTTGCCAAGTTGAGGCCTGGTTCAATCATTCCCTTGTGAAGCACACATATGCATTGCATAGCACATCCCGCATATCATGTCATGTTTTGCATCATGTTGCTTGCGCATTGCACCGTGGTTGATTTTCGTTTCCTTTGCTCGTGTTCTTGCTTTGGGTAGAGCCGAGAGATGAGTTCGCGATCGAGGAACCCATTGAGTACGCTTAAGAGGTTCAAGCTTACGTCAACTCGGAGAACTTTGCAGGCAAGATGACCATACCCTCGAAATCACTTCTATCTTTGCTTGCTAGTTGCTCGCTCTACTGCTATGCCGCGATACCTACCACTTGGTATATCATGCCTCCCATATTGCCATGTCAAGCCTTTAACCCACCTTGTCCTAGCAAACCATTGTTTGGCTATGTTTTCCGCTTTGCTCAGCCCCACTTATAGTGTTGCTAGTTGCAGGTGAAGATGGAGTTTGTTCCTTATTGGAACATGTTTATGGCTGGGATATCATTATTATATCTTGTTTACTTTAATGCGCCTATATACTTGGTAAAGGGTGGAAGGCTCGACCTTATGCCTAGTGTTTTGTTCCACTCTTGCCGCCTTAGTTTCCGTCATACCGGTGTTATGTTCCTTGATTTTGCGTTCCTTACGTGGTTGGGTTATAATGGGAACCCCTTGACAGTTCGCCTTGAATAAAACTCCTCTAGCAAGGCCCAACCTTGGTTTTACCATTTTCCACCTAAGCCTTTTTCCCTTGGGTTCTACAGACTCAAGGGTCATCTTTATTTTAAACCCCCGGGCTAGTGCTCCTCTGAGTGTTGGTCCAACCTGTCAGCCGCCGGTGGCCACCAGGGGCAACTCTGGGCTGGCCTACCAGAAGTTTGGACAATCTGGTGTGCCCTGAGAACGAGATATGTGCAGCTCCTATCGGGATTTGTCGGCACATTCGGGTGGCTTTGCTGGTCTTGTTTTACCATTGTCGAAATGTCTTGTAACCGGGATTCCGAGTCTGATCGGGTCTTCTTGGGAGAAGGAATATCCTTCGTTGACCGTGAGAGCTTGTGATGGGCTAAGTTGGGACACCCCTACAGGGTTTTGAACTTCTGAAAGCCGTGCCCGCGGTTATGGGCAGATGGGAATTTATTAATATCCGGTTGTAGAAAACCTGATACTTCACTTAATTAAAATGCATCAACCATGTGTGTAGCCATGACGGTCTCTTCTCGGCAGGGTCCGTGAAGTGAACACGGTTTTGGAGTTATGCTTGAACGTAAGTAGTTTCAGGATCACTTCTTGATCACTTCGAGTTCATGACCGTTGCATTGCTTCTCTTCTCGCTCTCATTTGCGTAACTTAGCCACATATATGCTAGTGCTTGCTGCAGCTCCACCTCACTACCCTTCTCCTACCCATAAGCTTAAATAGTCTTGATCGCGAGGGTGTGAGATTGCTGAGTCCCCGTGACTCACAGATTACTTCCAAAACCAGCTTGCAGGTGCCGATGATACTAGTGCAGATGATGCAGCTGAGCTCAAGTGGGAGCTCGATGAAGATCGTGTTCGTTGTGTTGTTTCGTTTCATTTCAATCAGTAGTGGAGCCCAGTCGAGGCGATCAGGGATCTAGCATTAGGGGTGGTCTTCTTTTATTTTGGTTCCATAGTCGGACCTTGATTGTATTCTGGATGATGTAATGCTATATTTATGTATTGTGTGATGTGGCGATTGTAAGCCAACTCTTTATCCCTTTCATATTCAGTACATGGGATGTGTAAAGATTACCCCTCTTGCGACATGCCTACGATGCGGTTATGCCTCTAAGTCGTGCTCCAACACATGGGAGATATAGCCGCATCGTGGGTGTTACACATAACCACTTAACATCACCATATCAAGGTTCCGAGACCAATTGTTAACACATGGAAGTACTAGAAACCGAGCTGATACTAGATTCCATCATTCCTATAAGTCTACAGATTAGTAACACGTGATCCTGAAAGAAAGATGAGAACCTAGTTCTTAACCCCGTAGAAGAGAAGAGAAAGACTCAGATCAGAAGGGCATAAGATAAAGGGGTAAAAAGAGCCTTACGTTCCCTTCCACAATCAATTCCTTATATAACTAAAGCATTTCTAGACTATCTTGGCGTCGATGAGGGGAGCGCCTTCCGAAGACAAGGAGATCCTGAAGCGCGAGGAGGTACTGGCGCTGGAGGCCTTGGAGCGCAGCCTAGAACATGAGCGACTGGAGACGAGGGAGCGCCATGTGGCCGTGGCCCAAGATGCCATCACCGCCCGCGAAGCCAAAGTCTAGTAGGAGGTCGACCGGAGGGTAGCGAAGGCTTGTGTAGATCTTGACAACGAGTACAACCTAAAGCTGAAGTTCCAGGAGGCCGAAGCTGAGGGCAGGACCACCGTCCTCAGGTCGAGGCTGGACGAAGCGGAACAGCGCGAGAGGACCGCTGTGGCGGCCTAGACCTCTGCCCAGGTCGCCTTGACCCCCACGCGTCCAGATCTGCTCTCGCTTCAGCAGAAGATTGATGAAGCCGCGTCCCTCGCGTAGCAGAACGGGGAGGAGGCGTGCCGTCAGCAGACGCTGCAGTGCAAATACGCCCCCATGCTCCAGACCCTCAGAGTGACGGCCAACCGAGCACTAGGCATCATCTACGAGGAGAGTGTCCCTCATCCCCACGCGGAAGACTACGCCAGCCACCTCCACTTCTTTACCGAAGTCGTGATGCGCCTGGAGGACCGAGCTGCGTGGGCTCACGAGCTTGTTGAGGAGAGGAGCTGGGGTCTCCTTGGGCGCGCGTTCTCACGCATCTTCAGCCATCTCTAGAACCTCGATCCCTGCTTTGACTTTGACGCTGCCATCGCCCCGGTGCCCGTGGCCATCCGGGACAACCTGTTACACTTGGTGGACAATCACGTGGATGCCCTGGTCAGGGCGTTCGCCACCGAGGATGAGGCGGTGGTAGTCGTGGTGGATGGAGATGGCGCAGTCGACGACAGTGAAGACGACGCTAGTGACAGTGCCAGCAGTGTGTACGAGAGCGACCAGGACGATGCTGCAAGTGGCATGTCCAATTGTGCCTATATTCCCTTGCCCGAACCTGCACGCAGAGACTTGGACACAGCCCTGCCGGGCATGAGAGCATTTTGGAGGGGGAGCCCCTCGTGTATGTAAATTGATGTTCCGTTCTTCTTCTTGCTTTAGAGTCGACCCTGAAACGTGCTCTCGCGACCTCGCGAGCCCCTGGGTAGGGTCGTCGTTGTGTCTTAACTTCATTCTAGCTGGCCTTGAGCGGTTCATGAGGTTGTTGGCGCGCCTTTCTCCTGAGGCAAAGCACTAGGGGCTCGTGGGCCCTAGGTCTCCTGAGGATCCTGCGGATCTGTCCGAGAGAGCCACGCCAGGAGCATCCTACAGACCGTGCTAGGATGCGTATGTTCCAATCTTGCGGCGCGTACGCTCTTGCCCCGAGGGGTTCCTACCAAGGTTGTCCAGGCATGCCTGGTGCGGTCGGCCAGCCAACCCCCGAGCCGGATGATCGTGGCGCGGCCCTTAAAAATAGGGCACACAACCAAAATGCAAGAAATCGACACAAAGAAGAGAAGACTCCCCCACGCTTAACGATGAAAAAGACTTCAAGTTCAATCCAAAAATAGTGGCGAAACGAGTTACAAAAAAGGGGAGGAAAGCAAAAGGCCACATCCGGCACCTAGCTAGTCTTCTTGTCTTCCACCAGCGCAGAGCTGAGTGCTTTCACTGGCTATGAGCATAGTCATTGGGGGACAGTTTTGATGGCCAGCGCGGAGCATGGTGCTTGCACTAGGATGTGGGCGGGAGCCCCTGAGGCATGGGGCGGCACTCCGGAGACTCTGGGGCATGTATAGCCCCACTCATTATTACGTGAGAGTGTCACGAGCAGAGACCTTCACAGGCATGAGCCTTGCTTCATATTGCCAGATGAGGGCCCCGCCCTGCACCACCCCCGACCACCGATGGGGCATCCAGAAACCAGGACGAGGTCAAGGGTCAAGGGGGACGCTGGCGGTGCCCTCCGCGACCACGTGCCATCTGCCGGGGGAAGGGCTCGCCTGCGCCTCCCCCGACAGAGGACCTACCTCCGTGCAACGCCTTGCTGCATGCAGCATGGGGGAGGTCCTGGCTATAGGCCCCTCCCACGTCGCCCCTAGTGCACCACCCACGTCGGAGGCGGAGCCACCTCCTTGGGGTCTACGACTGCTGCTGCTTGTCTGGTTCACCTGCAGCCCATGGTTAGCGTAAACTTGCTCTCGAGATATTGGCTGTACCCCGCCGTCATCGTTGCTGAAGGGGTCGGCGAAGCCTCCTGACGACTCATAGAAGGTCCCGGTCTCAAGCACTCTGCCTTCCAATCCTGGCTCGGGGAACGAGTTGGCGCCCTCTCCTGGCGTGTACTCCAGGTTCACCATGTGGGGAACGTAGGCGTCTTCGGTCGCCCCGCCAGAGCCATAGCCTGGATGCCCCACGCCTTGAGCCACGAGCTAAAGCGCCTGGCCGTGGTAGCCACTGGGTGGCACTCCAGTGCACCCTCTGGGTGATCCGTCAGCGCTTGTCCCTCCTGGCGACAGAGCCGTCGCGGCAGGACGTGTCGCGCCTGGGCCCATGTTGGCGTTGTCGGGTCCCCCTGGTGCTCCAGGAGGCACGCGAGCTCATCGGGGTCACGCGCATGACTCTGCCACGACCTGAGGCATGGGTAAGGAGCAGAAGGGTGGTGCACCTCTGTAGGCAGCGTCTAGAAGTTCGGCGACGCGCTCCAGTAGTGCATCACGGCCGCTCTCCGCCAGCCTTCATCGGAGTAGCTGTCGCGCCATGATGAGCGCGGGTCGCATGTTCGCCTTCTCCTGTCAGGTGTGCGGTGCCGTTTCCGCAGCATAGCCTGACGATCGCGTGGTGGCTCGCATGCGCCGCGGCGCGAGGGCGGAGGGCGTCGGTCCATGTCGCCCGCGTCCGGCGGTGCCCGGTGGCGTGCGGGCCGCCTAGAGTTCGGAGTTGAGATTTTCTTGGGCGGACGGCGCCACCCGAACAGGCCAAGCATCCTAGTGGTCGGTGTGGGTTCTCGGGTCGTCCGTCATCAGAACCGCGGGGTGTCAACTGGTCGATTGACGGAAGAGGGGCGTCGGCGCACCCCTACTTGGCGCGCCAAATTTCGGATTACGGGTTCCGGGAAACACTTGTGAGGTTCGAACTCTGGGGTGCGAACGAAGAACACTCTCTTCCTCACTCGCTTGCTCAACGATTCCACGGCCTAGCTTGATGGACCTAAAGAACAAGAGACATGAGGGTTTATACTGGTTCGGGCCACCTTGCACTACAAAAAAATACACTTCCGTGATGATACGTGTTTGTCACAGTAGGTCACATTTTTTGTCATACATGTACATCCATGACAAATTTATGACAGAATCGAGATAGTCATACATGTGTTGTCGTAGAAGTGTTCCATGACATTACCAAAATTATCATCACGGAAGTGTCCACTTCCATGACGACAAATCGCGCGTCACAGAAGTGCTTTCGTCAAGGGTGACCGACACGTGGCATCCACCGAAACGGAACGCCGTTAAGCTATCGGGTCCGGTTTTGGATCCGATAACCCGTTAACAGCCCCAACCAATGGGGATTTTTCACGTGTAAAATCATCATTGGCTGGAGGAAACACTTGTCGGCTCACCGTTGGGACAGATGTCATCCACTCATTGGACCCAAAGCGCCTATGATATGTCGACACGTGGCACGACACAACAGAGGCCCATTCCTGTGAAAAGGTCGACCTGTTTGACTTGGTCAAAAGGTGGCGGGCCGGCCCACGACAAGCCTGTTAATGGCATGTTCGCATATAGCCCATTTACAGCCCGCTAACCCAGGGCCTATTTACGGCCTACCTGAATTAGGCCCAGTAGCGTCATTTGGGCCGTCCAATATAATTCCAGCCCGTTTTAACTTCCAGCCCATGTATGGCCCATGACATCTTTCGGCCCATATGAGACTCTAATTACTCTCGGCCCATTAACGGCCTGTGGTAAAACTGGCCCGTAATGAACAGTGTATCACTTTATACCCATTAACGGCACGTGGTGAAACTGGCACGTAATGAATAGTGTATCACTTTATGGCCATTAACGACCCATTATTCCGTTGGGCCGTTTCCAGCCCATGTTATCTTTCGGCCTTCTCGAGGCCCATTTATTCTTGGGCTCATTTCCACATTCGTTTACTTACGGCCCATTACTGTCATTTTCTGCTTGTGGGCTAAATTCAGCCCGTGGTTACAGTCGGCCTGTTTGTGGCCCGCTAATACTTTGGGCCATTTTCACAGCATCATCAAAATACGGCCAATTAACGACGGCCCGTTATGGTCGGCCCATGAACGATTTAAACTCTAGCCCATTTACGGCCATAATGTGGTCTGTTATTGGTCCATGTTTGGCCAACCGATCATACGGCCCGTAGAAGGCCCATTGATGATAGGGCCCATAGAAGGCCCATTGTGTCTACGACCATTATAAGGCCCATTGTTTCTATGCCACATAGAAGGCCCATTGTTTCTAAAGCCCTTAGAAGGCCCATTGTTTCTATGGCCCGTAGGAGGCCCATGTTAACTATAGCCGGTGGGCATCAAAGTTCGCCACTAGTGCAAATACAGGGAACACCCTACACTATACAAAAATGGCTTGCTATTTTCTTCAGCCGGTGGCTGCACGTTAAGAACAAATTTTGTATCGCACCAAATCAAATTACAACTATAAAACAAAAGGAAGGTTGGCATAAAAGTTAACAGTCTAGTAGATAAATGCACCACCAGAAGTTCACAAGCTCAGTTCATTTGACCTGACTGTTACACTTTCATGCTGTATTGTCCGATGGAGCACCATAACCTTCACCTTCAGTTCTCCTAGGCTCCTGAACAACATAGCAAATGTCTGATAGTCTGGTTTCAAAACCATGCATATCTTGACAACATCGAATAATGTCTCTCCTTGTTTCACAAAGGGTCTTTGTTAGGGAATGGACTTGTGTCTGGAGCGCAGATACAACATTGTTTTGAGCTTGCGTATCTTAATCATGAGGCAGTTTGGATGAGATTGCCTTAACAACCAAGCCAGTGTTACGCAGGAATGTGCTTTTGGCACTGTTAGTGGATAGGTACTGACCCACTGCAGCAAGAGCTGACATTGCGGCTATAGTTGCCTCGCCACCTTCAGAAGGTGGCGGTTCCACCATTTTTTCCATAGCTCGCTGAAAAGTTGTGGTTTTACATTAGTAGTACCAGAACAGAAGATATTAAGGAGGTAGCAAAACCAAACAAAATAGCTTTGGTCTATATACAGAACTTATTCTGGTGGACCCATGTAAAATAATAGTTGTATTTTATTGCAAAGTACATAATAAAACCAGGTTCCAAACATATGACCATGTACCATCGCTAATGTATTGTCTATTTCCTCACATTGTGTTGAGGGCTAAGGATAAAGAGATGAAGTTTATAATACGGTAAGCATAGTATGACATCATTCATATCACAAAACAACTGAGAACAGACAAACAGGCAATTGTAACGTTGTGTGGGCAAGTCCAGCACGGAACTAAATTACAGGTCAAGATCAAAGGAACATCACTCCTCTCTTTTAAACCTTGTAAGGTGCAATGATACGCTAAGACAATTGTGTATAAAACTAAAAAGAGTAATAGACATTGGCTGCAAACCGTGCAGTTCAAGGCACAAGTCAGAGTAAGTAGTAGTTAAAAGGCATGTGGATTAAGGACTTACACCAACGGCTTTGACTGGTGTAGTCATGCCCTTCTTCTTGCCGGTGTGACAGTCCTTGAAGATTTCCATAGTATTTGGTTCATGTACTTTTTGGCCCTTGCGAGCTTTCCTCTGCATTTGGAACAAGTCAATATAGCTCTGATAATATGGTACAGCGAAAAGAGTGAAATAGCAACTAATTACAAGAGCCTCGCAGTGTGCAATATAGCTACAAGATCATGTCGTCTGTTGGAATTTCACTTTCGTATGGTTGGCCTTATTCTTTGAACAGTTCACCTACAGATTTGTGTGGCACATGTGTAAATAGGACATCAACATGTGATCTGATCACATATATATAATGTACCTGATACTTCAAATCGGACCAGTGTTTAACGAGGCCTATCCAGTCTTCATCAAATATATTTTCCACTGGAGATGTTTGGGCAAGTTCACTGTTAGCCTTCCCTTCAAAGTAAGTTTTCCTCAAGTTATACTGATACTGTCCCAGAGCAGACTTGAAAACATGGGTGCAAGCTTGTCTAGTTGCATCATCTTGCCTATCCAACTTGAACCTCATCTATTGAAAATTATGTTAGTCTCATTATCAGCAACCTAGAAAGTATTGGACAGAGCAAGACGATATTATTAGTTTCCATACATAACCATACTTATAGATAAATGGTCGACGAAGGTGTTGAACTGGGTTTTGTCTTTGTCATTCCTGTACTGAATCCATGTTGGGAGGATACGGACATGACACCTAACAGTAACCGCTGCCTCTGATACTAACTTGGCTGACTCTATAGCATCACGTGGCCTTTTTAAACCTGCCACAAAACGGATCTCCATTCTTCCTCCTCTAGATTTAGTTAACCTATCAAGTATTATACCTTATGTTTGTTTCCTCTTGCGCCTAGGTGCTAGTCCAACAACAAACATAGGAAGTGTTACTATACATCAAACTGTGAGACTAAATATAAAGAAGCATGCAACTGTAACTTGACTCTAGCAACTACCTTCTTTCCGTTGAAGCTCACAAAGTTTATCTGATCTTGCCAACTCATCTTGTGTCAAGAGTGCTTCGGGAGTAGTGTCAGGTGGCAAGGGAGCTTGGGAACGTGCTGCTAGCTGAGTTGACCAACGAGTAAATCGTGCAGCTGGTGGTATTGTGGAAGGTGTTGCAACAACTAGGGTTGTCTCTGCTTGTTTGGTGGCAGCTATTTGTTTCTGTTTTGGCTTGTTCTGCAGATCGTGTAGCACGGGATACCCTATCGGTACATTTTTCTGCTGGACTTTGACCTTCTATTGCACCATCAGTACCAGCAGAATCTACAGGATTGTTTCGCTTCCCTTTCCCTATTGTTCTGTCTTGCTTCTCTTTCTCTGAGCCATGTTAAGTCAAGCCGACAAGAAAAACGAATAACAATTTAGTTCTTCAGAACAAATGTACTTTGATGTAAGAACATGGTGTGATAGACAGATATTGTATGTTCTAGAAACAGGAACGCGTGTCTTCGTCGCAAGTATAATGTGTAAAGTAAGTAGATGAAATTCAACAAAATTAGAAGCAATACAAGCTAGACATCATACATAACATGCAACCACATATAACAGTGCCAAGTAAGAGGGAGCACGTGTGATGGTGCACTAGGGGAGACGTGCTCCTCACCAACACAGCTACGTTGAGTGCCTATGCATGTGTTGTCTTGGAAATCATCTTGGGGGAATGGAGGAGTAGAATCTATAGAGGCCCTCCATTTGGAAGGATCACCTTCATCTGCTGCCTTGCTAACTTTGTTCCTCTTTATTGATTTTGAATTGTCAAGTAAAACCGACAAGAAAAAGCAATAAAATTCACTCTTCAGAACTCATTCGTGCATGATACTGACAACCACTACTTTGATGTAACGCAAACACATGATTCCAGGATGGAACAATATGAAAAACAGGACGGCATGGCATATTCACAAATGTTTGTGTAAACTAAGTAGAAACCATTTCACCAAATAAGAAGCAATGCAAGCTAGACACCACGTGAAAGATGCAACCAATATGACTCTGCCAAGTTAAAAGTGTCCCATCATAAATGGCATTTCAACAAATTAGAAGCAGCGCATGCTATAAATCATATCAAAGATGCAACCAATATCACACTGCATATACTGAAGGTGTCTCGTCATATTGATTTATGCGGGATACAAAAAAATAATAGTATTATTTGAGGACATGCTTAATAGACAGATGTACTATGTACTAAATACAGGAAGGCATGTCACATTAATAGGTATAATGTATAAGCTAAGCAGAATAGCACATGCAGTTTAACCAGATTGGAAGAATTACAATCTAGACACCATATGCAACATGCAACCACATATCACGCTGCCAAGTTAGAGCAACCACCTGTGATGCTAGTGTAGGGGAAATGCGGTAATCAACTACAGAGCTACACTCACTATCTTCATCTAGCCTTGCTGTTTCTTGAGAATCATGTCGGGAGGCCGACGCTGCATTCTTCAAATGAGGAGTAATCCACTTGCCTAACTGCCTCATCATAAGTGATTGATGAGGGATACACAAGAACATTAGTTTGATGAACATGGTTAATACACAGATGTACTAGTATGTAGCAAAACAGAAAGGCATGTCATATTTAAAGGTATAATGTGTAAGGTAAGCAGATGCAATTTAAGAAAATTGGAAGCAATACAAGCTAGACATCCGGCTGGAGTGGTGAGCATGATCATCTAGGACCTGAGAGCCTGGTTGGAGGCGGGCTGCTTCGCCACCATCGCGGCTTTTTAGTTGGCTTCTAGGTGATGCCTCTCCTTACTGGGCTTGTCACTGGCTCGGCCAGTGCCCTGACTAGCTATTTGTCTTTTGGTGCTCACGGGATGGTGGTTCATGTAAAAAATATCTTTCCTTATCTTAATAAAGACCGACTTCGGCCTTCCAAATACAAGCTAGACACCATATGGAACATGCAACCACATATGACAACGCGAAGTTAAAGCAAGCACCTGGGATGGTGGTTCATTGCGAGCGAGGTCATCAACTCCAGAGATGCGTTTACCGTCTCCATCTACTGACACTGCACCTATTATAAGGCTGAAACATGTCTGGCCTATCCGCGTACGACGCTGGAGCGACTTCTCTCTTTTCTTTTTTGCTTCTCTCATAGCAGCAGAGTCTGAAAATACCCTTGCATAAAAACACAATAGTGAGAGTATGGGTGAAGTGTGTGCAGAGCTAGTGCACTGTAAAAGTAGCAAATAGCAGGTGGCTGAAAAATAAATGATAGGAGACATATGATAGCTCTACAGCATTGCATGGCAAACAAAAATAGATTCTACTCCGTATGATTTTGTAATATATGAGCACAAGAAATGCAGGTACTCCTCCAGCACACCACCACATGTGGTCTTATCAAGATAACAGTCGAGTGAAAATAAATAGGTCAGTCAATTTTTTTAATGAACCGTCCGATCTATAAGGAACGGGCAGATGGCCTTCGTCTACCTCCCGCCAGTCACTGTTGACGATCTTTCTCGAACCGCCAGCGACCACCGGCCTAGACCCCTGCCTCCGCCGCCCCGCCCTCCCCCTCGACCTCACACCACCGCCGTGCTTGGCAGCGCCCCCAGGCCATACCGTTAATCCCCGCCGACCTCCAGATCGGGCGCCAGTAGCTCTAGGCCCCACACGCCCCTAAGATAAACACTGAGGCGCTGCTTCCCTGGCGTAATAGTCGGACTAGTGCCTATTACGCCGGGGAATGCTTCCGTTAATTGGGAGTCAACTGACCATGAATTCAAATTCAGGGGGCGACGGACCTCTAGCTAAGGTGAAATAGTATATGAGGAGAAACCTTGTGCATCGCGAGTTACTAGGAACATCTAGTGTCTTCTGTGGGATGAATACCGTGCAAGCAGACACGTAAGATTTGCACGAATAAGGGAAGAGGAGTACCATTTTCGGTTGCCTGTGTGGTTGTGATGTCTACTACACAACCTTCTTCTTGTAGACGTTGTTGGGCCTCCAAGTGCAGGGGTTTGTAGGGCAGTAGCAAATTTCCCTCAAGTGGATGATCTAAGGTTTATCAATCCGTAGGAGGCGTAGGATGAAGGTGGTCTATCTCAAGCAACCCTGCAACCAAATAACAAAGAGTCTCTTGTGTCCCCAACACACCCAATACAATGGTAAATTGTATAGGTGCACTAGTTCGGCAAAGAGATGGTGATACAAGGGGTATATGGATAGTAGATAAAGGTATTTGTAATCTGAAATTATAAAAACGGCAAGGTAGCAAGTGATAAAAGTGAGCGTAAACGGTATTGCAATGTGTGGAAACAAGGCCTAGGGTTCATACTTTCGCTAGTGTAAGTTCCCTCAACAATACTAACATAATTGGATCACATAACTATCCCTCAACATGCAACAAAGAGTCACTCCAAAGTCACTAATAGCGGAGAATGAATGAAGAGATTATGGTAGGGTACGAAACCACCTCAAAGTTATTCTTTCCAATCAATCCGTTGGGCTATTCCTATAAGTGTCACAAACAGCCCTAGAGTTCGTACTAGAATAACACCTTAAGACACAAATCAACCAAAACCCTAATGTCACCTAGATACTCCAATGTCACCTCAAGTATCCGTGGGTATGATTATACGATATGCATCACACAATCTCAGATTCATCTATTCAACCAACACAAAGGACCTCAAAGAGTGCCCCAAAGTTCTACCGGAGAATCACGACGAAAACGTGTGCCAACCCCTATGCATAGGTTCATGGGCAGAACCCGCAAGTTGATCACCAAAACATACATCAAGTGAATCACGTGGTATCCCATTGTCAGCACAGATACGCACGGCAAGACATACATCAAGTGTTCTCAAATCTTTAAAGACTCAATCCGATAACATAACTCCAAAGGGGAAACTCAATTCATTACAAGAGAGTAGAGGGGGAGGAGAAACATAAAATCCAACTATAATAGCAAAGCTCGCGATACATCAAGATTGTATCACCTCAAGAACACGAGTGAGAGAGATCAAACACATAGCTACTGGTACATACCCTCAGCCCCGAGGGAGAACTACTCCCTCCTCGTCATGGAGAGCACCGGGATGATGAAGATGGCCACCGGAGAGGGATTACCCACTCCGGCAGGGTGCCGGAACGGGTCTAGATTGGTTTTCGGTGGCTACGGAGGCTTCTGGCGGCGGAACTCCCGATCTATTGTGCTCACAGATGTTTTTAGGGTATATGGAGATATAGAGGCGGAAGAAGTACGTCAGGGGGGCCACGAGGGGCTCACGAGGGTGGAGGGTGCGCCCAGGGGGGGTGGGCGCGCCCCCCTGCCTCGTGACCTCCTCGTAGGTTCCGCGACGTGCACTCCAAGTCTTCTGGGCTTCTTTCCTTCGAAAAGTGAGTTCCATGAAGTTTCAGGTCAATTGGACTCCGTTTGATTTTCCTTTTCTTCGAAACCCTAAAACTAGGTAAAAACAGAAACTGGCACTGGGCTCTGGGTTAATAGGTTAGTCCAAAAAATGATATAAAAGTGTATAATAAAGCCCATAAACATTCAAAACAGTAGATAATATAGAATGGAGCAATCAAAACTTATAGGTACGTTGGAGACGTATCAGCATCCCCAAGCTTAATTCCTGCTCGTCCTCGAGTAGGTAAATGATAAAAACAGAATTTTTGATGCCGAGTGCTACTTGCCATAATTTCAATGTAATTCTTCTTAATTGTGGCATGAATATCCAGATCCATAAGATTCAAGACAAAAGTTCATATTGACATAAAAATAATAATACTTCAAGCATACTAACTAAGCAATTATGTCTCTTCATAATAACATGGCCAAAGAAAGTTATCCCTACAAAATCATATAGTCTGGCTATGCTCTATCTTCACCACACAAAGTATTAAATAATGTACAACCCCGATGACAAGCCAAGCAATTGTTTCATACTTTTGATGTTCTCAAACTTTTTCAATCTTCACGCAATATATGAGCGTGAGCCATGGACATAGCACTATAGGTGGAATAGAATGGTGGTTGTGGAGAAGACAAAAAAGGAGAAGATAGTCTCACATCAACTAGGCGTATCAATGGGCTATGGAGATGCCCATCAATAGATATCAATGTGAGTGAGTAGGGATTGCCATGCAACGGATGCACTACAGCTATAAATGTATGAAAGCTCAACAAAAGAAACTAGTGAGTGTGCATCCAACTCGCTTGCTCACGAAGACCTAGGGCATTTTGAGGAAGCCCATCATTGTAATATACAAGCCAAGTTCTATAATGAAAGATTCCCACTAGTATATGAAAGTGACAACATAGGAGACTCTCTATCATGAAGATCATGGTGCTACTTTGAAGCACAAGAGTGGTAAAAGGATAGTAGCATTGCCCCTTCTCTCTTTTTCTCTCATTTTTTTATTTTTTTATTTTTTATTTGGGCCTTCTCTTTTTTTTATGGTCTCTTTTTTATATTTGGGCTTCTTTGGCCTCTTTTCTTTCCCTTTTTTATTTGGGCTTCTTTGGCCTCTTTTATTTATTTTTCGTCTGGAGTCTCATCCCGACTTGTGGGGGAATCATAGTCTCCATCATCCTTTCCTCACTAGGACAATGCTCTAACAATGATGATCATCACACTTTTATTTTTCTTACAACTCAAGAATTACAAATCGATACTTAGAAAAAGATATGACTCTATATGAATGCCTCCGGTGGTGTACCGGGATGTGCAATGATGCATGAGTGACATGTATGAAAGAATTATGAACGGTGGCCTTGCCACAAATACGATGTCAACTACATGATCATGCAAAGCAATATGACAATGATGAAGCGTGTCATAATAATGGAATGGTGGAAAGTTGCATGGCAATATATCTCGGAATGGCTATGGAAATGCCATAATAGGTAGGTATGGTGGCTGTTTTGAGGAAGGTGTATGGTGGGTTTATGTACCGGCGAAAGTTGCGCGGTACTAGAGAGGCTAGCAATGGTGGAAGGGTGAGAGTGCGTATAATCCATGGACTCAACATTAGTCATAAAGAACTCACATACTTATTGCAAAAATATATTAGTTATCGAAACAAAGTACTACGCGCATGCTCCTAGGGGGATAGATTGGTAGGAAAATACCATCGCTCGTCCTTGACCGCCACTCATAAGGAAGGCAATCAATAAATAAATCACGCTCCGACTTCATCACATAACGGTTCACCGTACGTGCATGCTACGGGAATCACAAACTTCAACACAAGTATTTCTCAAATTCATAACCACTCAACTAGCATGACTCTAATATCACCATCTCCATATCTCAAAACAATTATCAAGTATCAAACTTCTCATAGTATTCAACACACTCATAAGAGAATTTTATTATTCTTGAATACCTAGCATATTAGGATTTTAAGCAAATTACCATGCTATTTAAGACTCTCAAAATTATATAAGTGAAGCATGAGAGTTCATCTATTTCTTCAAAATAAAACTACCACCATGCTCTAAAAGATATAAGTGAAGCACTAGAGCAACAACAAACTACTCCGAAAGGTATAAGTGAAGATCAATGAGTAGTTTAATAATTATGCAACTATGTGAAGACTCTCTAACATTTAATAATTTCAGATCTTGGTATTTTATTCAAACAGGAAGCAAAGCAAAATAAAATGACATCTAAGAATAGCAAACATCATGTGAAGAAGCAAAAACTTAGGATCAACCGATACTAACTGATAGTTGTTGAAGAAGAAAGGTGGGATGCCAAACGGGGCATCCCCAAGCTTAGACGCTTGAGACTTATCGAAATATTATCTTGGGGTGCCTTGGGCATCCCCAAACTTGAGCTTTTGTGTCTCCTTAATTCCTCTCATATCACGGTCTCCCTAAATCTCAAAAGCTTCATCACACAAAACTCAACAAGGACTCGTGAGATAAGTTAGTATAAACCATTGACAAAACCTTATCATACTATACTGTAGCAAATCCCTAAAATTATTATTCAACATTGCATACTAAATGCCTCTGCATATTTAATAGTCCTATCCTTAAATAGAATCATTAAAGAAGCAAACATATGCAAACAATGAAAACATAACAGCAATCTGCCTAAACAGGATAGTCTGTAAATAATGCAGCAACATCCATACTTCCCTAGCTCCAAAAATTATAAAAGAAAATTCCCACTGTAGTAAATTTATTAGATCTTAATATGCAAAAGGTTTCAACATTTTATCACATTCTGACTTTTCTAGGGAATTATTGCAACAGCGGTAAACTTTCTGTTTTCAAACAGCAACATGTATACTTGTAACATAGGCATAGTAAAGACTATTAATGCCACTTTTATTGAAATTAAAGATGCAAAACATTGTTATAAATAACATAAAGAAAATCCTAACAAAATAAATTGACGCTCCAAGCAAAACACATATAATGTGGCGAATAAAAATATAGCTCCAAGTAAAGTTACCGATGAACGAAGATGAAAGAGGGGATGCCTTCCGGGGCATCCCCAAGCTTAGGCTCTTGGCTATCCTTGAATATTACCTTGGGGTTCCTTGGGAATCCCCAATCTTAGGCTCTTGCCACTCCTTATTCCATAGTCCATTGAATCCTTACCCAAAACTTGAAAACTTCACAACACAAAACTTAACAGAAAACTCGTAAGCTCCGTTAGTATAAGAAAATAAATCACCACTTCAAGGTACTGTAATTAACTCATTATTTATATATATTGGTGTTAAACCTATTGTATTCCAACTTCTCTATGGTTTATAAACTATTTTACTAGCCATAGATTCATCAAAATAAGCAAACAACACACGAAAAACAGAATCTGTCAAAAACAGAACAGGCTGTAGGAATATGAATCAAACGTATACTTCTGGAACTCATAAAATTATCAAATAAATTTCTGGACCTGAGAAATTTATCTATTAATCATCTTCAAAAAGAATTAACTCAATATCACTGTCCAATAAAAATGGCAGCAATTCTAGTGAGCGCTAAAGTTTCTGTTTTTTACAGCATGATCAACAAGACTTTCCCAAAGTCTTCCCAAAGGTTCTACTTGGCACAAACACTAATTAAAAGCATAAAACCACATCTAAACAGAGGCTAGATGAATAATTTATTACTAAACAGTATCAAAAATCAAGGAACTAAAATAAAATTGGGTTGCCTCCCAACAAGCGCTATCGCTTAACGCCCCTAGCTAGGCATGATGATTTCAATGATGCTCACATAAAGGATAAGAACTGAAACATAAAGAGAGCATCATGAAGAATATGACTAGCACATTTATGTCTAACCCACTTTCTATGCATAGGGATTTTGTGAGAAAACAACTTATGGGAACAATAATCAACTAGCATAGGAAGGCAAAACAAGCATAACTTCAAGATTTTAAGCACATAGAGAGGAAATTTGATATTATTGCAATTCCTACAAGCATATATTCCTCCCTCATAATAATTTTCAGTTGCATAATGAATGAATTCAACAATATAACCAGCACCTAAATAATTCTTTTCATGATCTACTTCCATAGAAAATTTACTACTCTCCACATAAGCAAAATTCTTCTCATTCGCAATAGTGGGAGTATCATAATAGACTTGAATACTATAAATTGTTTCCATGTTAAAGGAGTAATGTTCAGAGAAAGGGTACTCATAATCATGACAAGTTTTATAAATATAATCATCACTACTCTTTATAGCATAAGTTTTATCACAATAATCATCATAAGTAGCAACTTTATTCTCATCATAATCGATTGAAACCTCTTCCAAGATAGTCGATACATCACTAAATAAAGTCATGACCTCTCCAAATCCACTTTCATAAATATTATAAGATTCAACATACTCCAAAATAGTGGGATCATTACTTCCTAAATTTGAAACTCTTCCAAACCAACTTTCATCAATATAATCATCGTAAGTAGAAGGCATGCTATCATCATAACAACTTTGCATATCAAAACTTGAGAGGCTAAAAATATCATCATTATTAAACATAGCATCCCCATGCTTGGGACAAACATTAATTGTAGGAAATATATTCTCAAATATGTCATCATTATTAAACATAGCTTCCCCAAGCTTGGGTCTTTTCATATCATAAGCACAATCACTCTCATCATTAATAGTATAAATAGCACCAATAGTATAGCATTATAATATTCTTCCAAGCAAGTGCCAAAAATATTTTCAAGATCATAAGAAGTGTCATTATCTTCCCAATCATAATCATCACAACAAGCAATAGGCATAACGAGATCATCATCAAGTGTATCATTTTCATGAGGCACAACAATAATAGGAGCAACTTTATTTGGGAGAGATACCTTTTTACCTCTCTTCCTTTTTCTTTTCTTCTTATTCACCACATCATGTGTGGGTTCAATCCTCTTTTGGGGGCTCCTTATTAACGAGATTGGTTGAATAGAGGGCTCCTCTTCGTTACCTGATTCATCATAAGAAATAATAGGAGAATATTGGGAAGTCTCTTCCCTTTCGTTAGTGTTCTCTTCATCCTATATTTGTTTTCTTTTCTTTATGTAATTGGTAATATAGGGATTTTCAATGCAATTCACCACACAATACATATAAATTTCTTCTAGATCAATATCGAGGAATTTCTCAAGGTTATATTCTGGAATATGCCTAGTTTGACATTTCATTTCTTCATAACCCAAAAGCAAACTAAGTTCATTATAATGTGCAAGGGAAATTAAGTCATCACAATTTTTGGACACGATTCGATCATGAAACAACTTGCATTTGATATTTAAATGACCAGGTTCGTTGCAAAGTTCACAAGTACGGCTAAGATATCTTAAATTTTCAGCACTAACTTCTAGCCTTTCTTGCAACCATTTAGTTTCTAAATGCTTATGCCTCTTGCAATATCTATCTCCTCTATTTGGTGTGTCCTTGCAAACCCAATGCACTCCACAAAAATTGACATGTTTATAGGAGGCATTTTCATCATAACTAGTGCAATCATCATTGGTGTCATGGATATTCAAAGAATTCATACTAACAACATTGCAATCATGCTCATCATTCAAAGATTTAGTGCCAAACATTTTATAGATTTCTTCTTCTAGCACTTGCGCACAATTATCCTTTCCATCATACTCACGAAAGATACTAAAAAGGTGAAGCATATGAGACACACTCAATTCCATTTTTTTATAATTTTCTTTTAAAAACTAAACTAGTGATAAAAACAAGAAACTAAAAGACTCGCTTGCAAGATCTAAAGATATACCTTCAAGCGCTAACCTCCCTGGCAATGGTGCCAGAAAAGAGCTTGATGTCTACTACACAACCTTCTTATTGTAGACGTTGTTGGGCCTCCAAGTGCAGAGGTTTGTAGGACAGTAGCAAATTTCCCTCAAGTGGATGACCTAAGGTTTATCAATTCGTAGGAGGCGTAGGATGAAGATGGTCTCTCTCAAGCAACCCTGCAACCAAATAACAAAGAGTCTCTTGTGTCCCCAACACACCCAATACAATGGTAAATTGTATAGGTGCACTAGTTCGGCAAAGAGATGGTGATACAAGGGGTATATGGATAGTAGATAAAGGTATTTGTAATCTGAAATTATAAAAATGGCAAGGTAGCAAGTGATAAAAGTGAGTGTAAATGGTATTGCAATGTGTCGAAACATGGCCTAGGGTTCATACTTTCGCTAGTGTAAGTTCCCTCAACAATACTAACATAATTGGATCACATAACTATCCCTCAACATGCAACAAAGAGTCACTCCAAAGTCACTAATAGCGGAGAACGAATGAAGAGATTATGGTAGGGTACGAAACCACCTCAAAGTTATTCTTTCCAATCAATCCGTTGGGCTATTCCTGTAAGTGTCACAAACAGCCCTAGAGTTCGTACTAGAATAACACCTTAAGACACAAATCAACCAAAACCCTAATGTCACCTAGATACTCCAATGTCACCTCAAGTATTCGTGGGTATGATTATACGATATGCATCACACAATCTCAGATTCATCTATTCAACCAACACAAAGGACCTCAAAGAGTGCCCCAAAGTTCTACCGGAGAATCACAACGAAAACGTGTGCCAACCCCTATGCATAGGTTCATGGGCGGAACCCGCAAGTTGATCACCAAAACATACATCAAGTGAATCACGTGGTATCCCATTGTCACCACAGATACGCACGTCAAGACATACATCAAGTGTTCTCAAATCTTTAAAGACTGAATCCGATAAGATAACTCCAAAGGGGAAACTCAATTCATTACAAGAGAGTAGAGGGGGAGGAGAAACATAAAATCCAACTATAATAGCAAAGCTCGCGGTACATAAGGATCGTATCACCTCAAGAACACGAGAGAGAGAGAGATCAAACACATAGCTACTGGTACATACCCTCAGCCCCGAGGGAGAACTACTCCCTCCTCGTCATGGAGAGCACCGGGATGATGAAGATGGCTACCGGAGAGGGATTGCCCCCTCCGGCAGGGTGCCGGAACGGGTCTAGATTGGTTTTCAGTGGCTACAGAGGCTTTTGGCGGCGGAACTCCCAATCTATTGTGCTCACGGATGTTTTTAGGGTATATGGAGATATATAGGCGGAAGAAGTACGTCAGGGGGGCCACGAGGGGCTCACAAGGGTGGAGGGTGCGCCCAGGGGGGTGGGCGCACCCCCCTGCCTCGTGACCTCCTCGTAGGTTCCCCGACGTGCACTCCAAGTCTTCTAGGCTTCTTTCCTTCCAAAATGAGTTCCGTGAAGTTTCAGGTCAATTGGACTCCGTTTGATTTTCCTTTTCTTTGAAACCCTAAAACAGGGTAAAAACAAAAACTGGCACTGGGCTCAGAGTTAATAGGTTAGTCCCAAAAATTATATAAAAGTGTATAATAAATCCCATAAACATTCAAAACAGTAGATAATATAGCATGGAGCAATCAAGAATTATAGATACGTTGGAGACGTATCAGGTCGCCTCCACATGTCGCGCCGTTCTTCTTCTTTTTGCCGGGGAAACCGATGTTTTGGAGGAGGGTGCGGGCTTGGACGTACCCGTGGCCAAATTTTTGACTGTGTTGCCGTGGCTGTATGTCGGCGGAGGGGAAGCAGATCCGAGGCGGCGAAGGACGGTTGAAAGCACAAGTGCTCCCTGGGTGGTTTTGGTAATTAATGTCAACATATCTCTTGTTGGACTAACACTTTTACCTAGTATGTTTCAGATAAGTTCAACAATGGAATGGCATGGACTAGAGGATGTGGAACCCCTTCAAGATGCTAAGGACAAAGGATTGGCTCAAGCTTCAAGCTCAAGACTCTACATTTTATATTGTAGTGATCCAAGATCACATTGAGTCTATAGGAAAAGCCAATAC
The DNA here is from genome assembly GCF_018294505.1 of Triticum aestivum. NCBI lineage: Eukaryota > Viridiplantae > Streptophyta > Magnoliopsida > Poales > Poaceae > Triticum > Triticum aestivum. The sequence goes on from NC_057803.1 coordinate 359,372,465, forward strand.
TATCAAGGAGGGATGAGGTGTTGCTTAATGGCGTGCTTGCTCAAAGTGCTTAGTGATATGCTCCAAAATCCTCAACTACTCTCCCACATCCACATATGACCTAAACCAAAAGTCAAACTCGGCCCCACCGATTCTTTCTATCCGGCGCCACCAAGTTTCAAATGTCATAACCACTGCCACAAACCCTAGGCAAATCGGTCTCACCGATAGGGATCTCGGTCTCACCGAGATGGGATTGTAATCTCGCTGTTTCCCTTCGTAACGTTTTGGTCTTACCGAGATGAGCGATCGGTCCCACCGAGATTGCAATGTAAACTCTCTGTTTCCCTTTTGTAACATTTCAGTCTCACCGAGATGAGCGAATCGGTCCCACCGAGTTTACCTGACCAACTCTCTGGTTAGCTTATTACCAAAATCGCTCCCACCGAGTTTGTGTAATCGGTCACACCGAGATTACATTCTGCCCTAACCCTAACCATATCGGTCCTACCGAGTTGCATCTCAGTCCCACCGAAAATCCTAACAGTCACTAGGTTTGCTGAATCGGTCCGACCGAGTTTAACCATTCGGTCCCACCGAGTTTGGCAGATTGTGTGTAACGGTTAGATTTTGTGTGGAGGCTATATATATACCCCTCCACCCATTCTTCATTCATGGAGAGAGCCATCAGAACATACCTACACTTCCAATACACATTTTCTAAGAGAGAACCACCTACACTTGTGTTGAGGTCAAGATATTCCATTCCAACCATATGAATCTTGTTCTCTAGCCTTCCCCAAGTTGCTTTCCACTCAAATCTTCTTTCCACCAAATCCAAATCCTGTGAGAGAGAGTTGAGTGTTGGGGAGACTATCATTTGAAGCACAAGAGCAAGGAGTTCATCAGCAACACACCATTTGTTACTTCTTGGAGAGTGGTGTCTCCTAGATTGGCTAGGTGTCACTTGGGAGCCTCCAACAAGATTGTGGAGTTGAACCAAGGAGTTTGTAAGGGAAAGGAGATCGCCTACTTCGTGAAGATCTACCGCTAGTGAGGCAAGTCCTTCGTGGGCGACGGCCGTGATGGAATAGACAAGGTTGCTTCTTCGTGGACCCTTCGTGGGTGGAGCCCTCCGTGGACTCGCGCAACAGTTACCCTCCGTGGGTTGAAGTCTCCATCAACGTGGATGTAGGATAGCACCACCTATCGGAACCACGACAAAACCGCTGTGTCTCCAATTGCGTTTGAATACTCCGAACCCTTCTCTTTTACATTCTTGCAAGTTGCATGCTTTACTTTCCGCTGCTCATATACTCATTGCATGCTTGCTTGATATGTATTGTGTTTATTAAACTTGTGCTTAAACTCCACTTAAACTTAAGAATATTAAAAAATGCAACTTTTGGCACTTAGGGTCTAATCACCCCCTCTAGACACCTCTTCTGGATCCTTTCAACGGTGTAGCAGGAACAACTCTGGTGCGGTGGAGGGTGGCGAAGTTGGAGTGGCAGCGGTGACGCGCAGGACGGCATGGTTGAACTGGCTCTGGTACGGACGACTCAGCCTCGGCTTCAACTACTAGCCATGGAAGGCGTTGCGGTTGAGGTTGCAATGGACGATGATGTCGGGGTATCGGCTCCGGCGTGATGGAGGAGGGCGGCGGTTGATGGGTGGAATGGGGTGGGGGACGGAGGACGAAGGACGCCGGGGTTTCGCCGTTGGTGGAGAGGTAGTTTCTGTGCCCACGGAGTACGAATGGGGAATCAGACGGGTGGGCAGGGGGAGAGGGAGAACCATGTTTCGGTCTAGGCATGCTTGTTTTTGGCTTTTTTGAACAAAAGATGGGACGTGCTTGTTTGAAATTTGGGGAAAGTGCAAACTTTGCCCCCCTCTTAAATTTCGGACCTACTGCGGGTCGGGGGTAGGATGGTAATCCCAGGTGTCCCAAATAGTGGGCGGGAGCTATTTCGGCTGCTTGCATGTGTGCTTAGGCGGCCATTGTGTATGAATGTTTTTCGGAGGCGGTTGCATGGCATCAAGATGAAGCTACAAACCTACCCCAGTTTAGACCTTTGGATGTCGGGCCGGTAGGTTTCACGGGTCGGAGTTATTAGAAAAGTAATTTCTTGTACTACCAAACATTGGTCTCACGCGGTTTCGGGCAAGTAGAGGCTCTTTTGGCGCTTCTTTCGAAATTTTGAAACACAAGCTTTCACGTTTAGAGTACTCTTGAACTTTGAGGATTGACCTAAATAGACAATGTTAAATTTGACCTTGTATGTTTGAAAACCTCATTAAATTATCCGCTTCTTTTTGAAATTTTGACACTTGAAAATCCTATAACTACGATTATTTTGGAATGGAGGAGCTAAATTAGAATCTATGTTGTACATGACTACATATGCTATTATGTACAAAATTAGAGCAAAGATTGGTGCCCCCATAATTTAGGTATGATTTACAAATGCCATGATATCAAATTCAAATAATTGAATGGACTTCATGTTGAATTCGATTTTTTTGAACCACCTTAAGTGAATTCAAATGTATGCTAGTTCATAGGTAGCTATTTATAATGTTCATTGTGTAACTCTCGTATGTATAATGTGCTTTACACACACAACATGAACTATACTCACGTTTATATTCGATTGCTAAGGCGATGCATTGTCTGGAGTTCAAAATACTAACTATGTCGATCAATTGTGTCGAATAATAACATAGACATGCTCAAATTCGATAGAATCTAGATGTCTGATGGATCAATGACCGTTCCTTACGCGAATTGCAAATTTCATGATCCCATCCTAATATTTGGATACAATTTATATCTTTAATCAATGTGTACAGCAGTCTTGTACGTGTAGTTTCACTCTCCATTGGTGGTCTCTTACACATGCTCACACACTCTCCCGAGGTGTCTTTCTCGCACGCATGCTCTCTATATAACCCTCCCTCCCTCTCGTAACCATTTACGATTGTTTTCACTAACCATTATCACAAGAACTATTCCTCTCGCAAGCATACACACGCACAATCCCCATCGACCCTTTCTATATACATAGACATGCCTACGTGTCTCCTGTACGCACATTATCTTTAGGCATGTCTCTCATGCATTGTCTCACACCTCTCTTCCTAATCGACGAGTATGATTCTAGCAGAGCATTCTATAGGATGCCCCTTAAAGTTAGGTTGGATGAATAGTAATATCAGAGATAAACGGGTTACCTTAGTCCGAGAACCTAGGGTTACAAATCCTAGCCGACTTTGTTAGTGGACAAAGAGTCCTTCACAATTATGCTATCTTTGTCTTATACGACTAGTCATCCATGGATCTCCCTAAATGCGTCATGGACCGACCAATGTGGCGCAGGACGGAACCGAACGAAGGGCCTCACCTCGACCCACCGGACCTCACGCGGTGACACACCCTCTGCCCCCACGTCTCGTTATCTTCTCACACCCACACATATCAGCCCAGACACCACACAGAAAAATATATTCTCATGTTGCCTCTATCCACTCCCCCCTTGCATATACACACTCAAGGGAATCTCTCGCCGTGACGTCTTATTCGTCTCTCTCTCTAGACCACTCTCATTTCTCGTGCTATCTCTCCCACGCCCCTCCCCCCTATCGGCCCCTCTATCCATGCCTCTCTCGAATACGTAATTCACACACATACCTCTCTACGCCCTACCAAATGCATCAACTACACATTCACACATGTTACATCACATACCCCATTGATATAAAAAGCCCTCTCTTCACGTTTATTTCGCATACAACATTCCTTTTGAGTAAAGTGTGACCAAAAAAATATTTTAGAATTTCTACATATATACAACATTACAAAGTTATATGGAGGAGTATGAACGCTTGCATTGTATGGTGCCCACAATGATATTTATTCCGCACTGTGAATTTGTATATTTTCATACTATATATAAAGTTAGTCATAATAAAGAGAAACGAAGAGCATCTCTCTCTCCATCGCATACCCCGCCCCCTCTACGCCCCTTTCACGTACGCACACAAACTATCTTCAGGTCCTCTAAAAGTAAGCCCCCAACACATTCATGCATGTTTCATCTTTCTCTCGCGATATATACACTGACGATCAATGTATCTGAAGCGAAAGCACGATACGTACATTGGACTTCAGAATCCACTCATTACGGTCACCATTTATGTTTTGTGGTTATTATACAGTCATGGGCTCACCGTACAACTCTGTATTTGCTCAATACATGACTAGTTGATCAGTTAAATGCTCCACGTGGCACCTCTAGTGTTGCGTCACATTATCTCACTACCATCGGGCCCACCTGTCGGTTTAATCTACTCTACATCTACACTCTTATAAAATACTAGCAAGATGCCCATGCGTTGCACGGAACATCAAGATGCATTTGTATGAGTAGTTTATCTTGTGGGAGAAAAGGATGAACAAGGGAAGGCCTTATTTGCAAGCTAGTGTGGAGAGGGATGTGGGTATCTTTTTGCAAAATTGCCATAGTTTCCTTCCTATCCGTCAGATATAGATTGGACGGCCTATGTTGCAGGATGGCAGGCACATGATCATCACCGACTATGATTTTTATAAGAGTAGGGATAAATTACACTCTTATAAAAAACAGAGTTGGTGATGATGGTGTGCCTGCCATCCTGCAATATAGGCCGTCCGATTTATATCTGACGGATAGGAAAGAAACTATGACAATTTTGCAAAAAGGTACCCACACACCTCTCCACATTTGCAAATAAGGCCTTCCCTCATTCATCCTTTTATCTCACAAGGTAAACTAGTCATACAAATGCATATTGATGTTACATGCAACGCACATGCATCTTGCTAGTAAGAATGAAAACAATCGACAAAATAATATTGGACGGTGGTTCGAAGTCATGACCGCGGGCACATCAGACAAGGTGGCCTTGTATTGGTATGTTGAGCCGTCTGTTTTAACACACAGGAGCTGGTGTGGTGATTATACACACATGCACGCATGCACGCGAACTGCAAGCACGCAACACTCACACGAACACATGCACCCACGCACGCACGCAACACTCACACGTACACACGCAACCACGCACGCACGCAACAGTCACACGCACACATGCACGCATGCATGCACACACCAGTACACCACACGACCAACACACACTCTCACGCTCAAGTGCTCAACCTACACGTGCATGCACACACATCAGGCCCTGAAAACACATACAGAACTAGGTGATTCCCGCACACGGGGTGGAGTCTTGTCGCGCCTGTGTAAATTTGTGTTTATCTGACCTTTTCCCTATGCAAACTAACAGGTGGGACCCACAAGGAATGTGGTCAATTTAACTAGTCAACATGGTGCCACGCAGACTATTTGGCCAGTCAACAGAGTGCAATCCGATGTTGAACCATGAGCAAGTGGCCGTATAATCACTACAAAATGTATATAGTGACTGTAATCAGCTTAGTCTGAAGATCGGTGAACGTATTATGCTTTTCACTCTGCAGGCCCTCCAAAACTACATCTCTACACGTTCTCGCATGTTACATCTAACAACTATGCAATACATCACTACTACTACTACACTCTAACACAATAAATCATCTGTGTTTTTAGTTTTACTAGATATCATATTGTTACTTAATTATTCAGTTTGCATACATTAAATTGCCTTCGGAAATGTATGGCCAGTATCATATACCGTGCGGGAAAAATCCCGCCATTTCCTGTTTAGTCGGGTTTGTATTGATGGATCGTGCGAAACAGCAAAACTATAGTACTATATACAGTAGAAATGACAGTTCACTGGGCCGTCATGTTGTGTACTCCCTCGTCGTAAAAGTGGAGTGCTCGATTTCATAAATCTTCTAGTCCCTTTCGCCGTCATGTGGGGCATCAAGCTACCGGGTCCACGTGTCATGCTGGAATACAATGCAGAGCAGCCGGGGCGTCAAATCACAAAGCTGCACCTTTGCCGCAGTTAAGTTGGAGGGTCGAAGTAATAATGCTAAAAAAGAAGTTGGAGGGACGAAGCAACCATCATTTCACTCGTTTGTGAATCCGCTTCTCCCTCATCTTCTTCAAGTTAACCACGTGTTGCTTCTGGCGTTGTTTTGCCTCATGTGGGAAGCGGATCGGCTTGGTAAAGCACTGACACATGGGACCACATGTTAGCAAACCGCCAGGACAATTTCCTCTAAAAATAAGAAACCTCCCCCGCCATCTGCGTGGCAAAATCACCTCCTTTTTACTAATCTTGATTCTATAATTTTTTAGATCAATATAATTGAGATTTCTGTAGATAGCACACAGGACCAAAACCAAGTGGTACGGTTAAGGGCGTCCACAATGTGTAGCCAAATGTGAAAATAGCTTTTGGCATCATGGGAACCATTGTGGACGGTGTTTCCAAAGCCAAAAGGATGGAACTGAAGCTCCCTGATTGATTGATTGAAGGAATAGAAAAATGCAACGTCCCTCCTCTTTCTCCCATGCTTGGACGCATGTACAATATAGAGGACAGAGTCTACTCCCCTGTCCCTTCTATCACAAATCACAAAGCAGTGAGGCGTCAAATCACAAAGCACGGACGAAGCAACCATCATTTCACTCTTCGCTGACTCCGCTTCTCCATCGTCTTCTTCGAGAAACCATCTCACTGCACTAAGCTGGACGGACGACGCTATTGTGTATGAGTATTACTAGTACATTTACGCGTCCTTTGGTTCAATGGACTTCCTAGATGCAAATAAGGCGGTTGTCTCGGCTTGCGGGGGTACTTGCGAACGACTTATCGTGGTCTCCCTCAATGGTGTTCTCGGTCGAACGCACTTTGCCAAACCACAACGTTCGAGATATCATCGATGTCACCGCAATGGGGAAGGAAGTCAAATATAGTTACTACCTCCATTTTTATGTACGCAAGGCCAGTATATCAAAATTACAATTTGCAAAAGCCCACTAACACTAATTGAGGCAAAATTGATGGGGTTTGCCTCGTACTGGCAACCAAGGACATTAATATCCCCTGCATGCACGTGTAAGTGATGTAACACCCTCGATGCGACTATATCTCCCACGTGTCGAGGCACGACTTAGAGGCATAATCGCATTGAAGGCATATGTCGCAAGTGAGGTAATCTTCACACAACCCATGTAATATAATAAGGGAAAGAGATTACATAGTTGGCTTACAATCGCCACTTCACACAATTACATAAATAAAGCAATTACAACAACCAAATACAATCAGGGCCCGACTACGGAGCCAAAATAAAAGAAGAACCCCAAATGCGACAAAGGTCCCCGATCGACCCCAACTGGGCTCCACTACTGATCAACTAGAATGAAACACCACAAAGGACAAGATCTTCATCGAGCTCCTCCTGAGCTTGGTTGCGTCAACTGCACGGTCTCATCGGCACCTGCAAGCTGGTTTTGGAAGTATCTGTGAGCCACGGGGACTCAGCAATCTCGCACCCTCGCGATCAAGACTATTTAAGCTTATGGGTAAGGTAAAGCTATGAAGTGGAGCTGCAGCAAGCGACTAGCATATATGGTGGCTAACATGCGCAAAAGAGAGCGAGAAGAGAAAGCAAAGCACGTTCGAGAATCTATGATCAAGAAGTGATCCTAGAACAACCTACGTCAAGCATAACTCCAACAACCGTGTTCACTTCCCGGACCCCGCCGGAAAGAGACCATCATGGTTACACACGCAGTTGATTCATTTTAATTAAGGTCGACTTTAGGTTTTCTACAACCGGACGTTAACAAATTCCCATCTTCCCATAACCGCAGGCACGGCTTTCGAAAGTTCAAATCCCTGCAGGGGTGTCCCAACTTAGCCCATGACAAGCTCTCACGGTCAACGAAGGAATAGACCTCCACCCGAGACATTCCGATCAGACTCGGTATCCCGGTACAACAAGACATTTCGATAGGGTAAAACTAAACCAGCAACACCGCCCGAATGTGCCGACAAATCCCGATAGGAGCTGCACATATCTCTTTCTCAGGGCACACTCAGATGAGCAAGACGGCGGGTAGGCCAGCCCAGAGTTGCCCCTGGTAGCCCCAAACATCGCTCGGTTGGACCAACACTCAGAGGAGCACTGGCCTGGGGGGGGGTAAAATAAAGATGATCCTTGGGCTGGCCGACCCAAGGGAAAGAAAAAGGCTAGGTGGCGAATGGTAAAACCAATGTTGGGCATTGCCGGAAGAGCTTTACTTAAGGCGAACTGTCAAGGGGTTCCCATAATAGCCCAACCGCGTAAGGGATGCAAAATCCGGGAACATAACACCGATATGACGGAAACTAGGGCGGCAAGAGTGGAACAAAACACCAGGCATAAGGCCGAGCCTTCCACCCTTTACCAAGTATATAGATGCATTAATTAAATAAGATATATAGTGATATCCCAACAAGTAAACATGTTCCAACAAAGAACAACATCTCCATGTTCCAACAAGGAACAAACTTCAATCTTCACCTGCAACTAACAATGCTATAAGAGGGGCTGAGCAAAGCAGTAACATAGCCAATCAACGGTTTGCTAGGACAAGGTGGGTTAGAGCTTGACATGGCAATTTGGGAGGCTTGAAAGCAAGTGGTAGGCATCGTAGCATTGGCATAGCAAAAGAGCGAGCAAATCTAGCATAGCAAAGATAGTAGTGATTTCGAGGGTATGATCATCTTGCCTGAAATCCCGCAAGGAAGAAGAACGAGTCCATGAAGAAGACAAACGGACGTAGACGAACGGGTCCTCACAAACGCGACGTTATCGGAACCAACCCGAAGAAGCAACACTGGAAAGAAGCACACAACATAGTAAACAACCACCACATAATCATGGCATGATGCGCAAACAAGTACGATGCACGTCCGGTTTAAGTATGCATGGCATGGCAAAGTGCACAAGCAACACTACAAGTTAAGTGGAGCTCAATATGCAACGGGATGCATATTGACAAAACACCACATCCCATTATTTAGTTCGATCTCGTTTAGCTACTCAACAATATTAAATGTTGTTTAGCATGGCAAGGGGTGAAGCATGATGAAACTATCTATCTATGCAAGTTTAAATGAGGCCGGAACAACAAAACAACAAGTCCGGAAAAATCCTCATGAGCATATTATAGATTTGGTACTGCTCTGCCCTAAACAATATTTTAGAGTTGTTAAACATGCAAAGTAAAGCCACCACGTTAAACTAGGCATTTTCTACCCCATTTACATATAAATATTATTTAAAACCGAGCTACGGTTATTTAGTTATGAAATAAATCATTTTAGCATGGCATAGGAGCAAAATTAAACAAACATCATTTTAGACATTTCAAACATAGATGAAAGTTGGATATTATTAATCTACACAAAATTCTGAGCAAGTTTCATATATAAATCATTTTAAACCGATGCACGAATTGTGAGTTATTATATGCATGAACATGAGGGTCTTTTCTGTAAAACTGCGGTCTCAGGATAAATAGATAAAATCATAGACCCTGAAAAAAAAACATCAACGGGCTGAATCTGGCCCGAACTAGGCTGCACAGGAGCAAACAGGAGGTGGGCCGGGGCTCACCTAGCTGGGCTCGGCCCAGGTCGGTGGTGGATCGGGTCGGCGGGATCTGCGTCGTGGGGAAGCCCATGAGGCCGGTGGCGCTGGAGATGGGGCCCACATGGGGAGGCGCTGCGAGCGGGCGAGCTCGTCCCTGGCTCTGCGAAGAAGACGGCGGCGGTGGATGGAAGAACTCCGGTGAGGTCAGGAATGGATGGATCCGGCAAAGGGGATCCCAGATCCGGTGACAGAGGTGGCCGGCGGCACTCGGGGATGCGGGATCCGGCAAGGTGGAGCTCATCCATGGAGGCGGCGGCGTTTCCTGTGGAAATAGAGGGAGGGAGAGAGCCGGTGAGGAGAGGAAGGAGAACGGAAACGAGGGCCGGCCGGCGGCATTGATGACCTGGGGCGGCAGTGACTGACAGCTCCGACGACGGCCGCAGGTAGGCGGACTCGTCGGCGCGGCGGGGAAGAGCAGCGCTCCGGCTCCCTCCCGATCTAGCTCGGATCGAGGAGGAACAGCCTTGGCGGCTGCGAGCGAGGGGATCTGGCCCGGGCGGGCCTCGGTTGGGCCAGGCGGGCCGCGGCGGCGCGGGAGGCAGGGGGACGCGTGGCGACGCATGATTGGAGGGGAGCGGCACTCAGGTGGGTTCTGGTGGCGGCGCGGCGATTGGGGCGGCGACAAGTGGCGGCGGGGGAGCGGGCACGTACGGATTTCAAGGAGAGGAGGTGGCAGGCGGCTGGAGGATGATTGGGGCACGGAAATTTAGGAGGAGGGGTAGGTAGCTGCCAAAAATGGAAGGGGAGGAGGTTTATATAGGGCAGGTTCTAGGGTTAGGGGGTTTAGGGGGGTTTAGGGGGGTTTTCGGACCCTCCGATCGCGATCGGGCGGTTCCGGACGTGAGGAGAGGTAGGCTGGACCTAGGTGGGCTGCAAGTGGGTTGTGAAAAATGGGTTGGACTGAGATGAGAGGTGAGGAGTGCAGCCCGGCAACTGTTTCCGGAGACCGAAAACGTCCGACGTTAGACCGGCTACTATGCCGCTATATTTATCCGTTGGGACGTCAAACGGACTCCGAATGCGATGAAACTTGGCAGGCGGTCTACTGACAACAAAACAACACTGCATGCCAACTTTCAACCCATTCCGAGAACATTTTCTGGCCACTTATAAAATAATATTTCGGACATGTCGTGGGCGCGTGCAAGTGTGTCTGGGCTCAGAACGGACAACGGACGGAACGAGGAGACCGGGACGGATGCCAGTTTTGAAAACATGATGATGCAATGCACATGCTGACATGGCAAGATGCAACAAGCAAGCAAATGACAAGGCAACAACAGCAAATAACTGGACGACACCTGGCACATCGGTCTCGGGGCGTTACAAGTGAGAAGGTTGGTTTGCATGGCGCTGCATTAATCAAGCGATGAGGAGTGAGATGGTTAGCTCTTTGGGCTTTGGAGAAAAAATACGCATTAATTTACATGTGAAACGAGGATTTGTATTCATTAATCCCGCTAAGGAAAACCCCTCCTTTCTTTTTTAACGCTAGTACTCCTAGTACGTAGTACTACATACTTATCCTATTTGGGTCTAGGCCTTGCATTGCCATACTTCGCCACACATTTTGGCCAAACTTGCCTAAAGTTTTCAAAATGAAAAGGAGGTAAACTTGCGCACGGCTATCGCGGTCGCACCGCACCCTCACACGGTCGCTCCTGCACGCTGCGGTCGCACCGCACATTCACATGCACAGTCGCTCCTGCACGCCGCAAACCCAACCAAGGGAACACACCCTCACTAACACGTGCTGCCGCATGTGAACAAACCAAACTCAGCCATCCTACCGCTGACACATAATTTTCGTTCATAGAGTATGTTTATCCAACCGCATGTTGGGGAGTATCCGTACGGCCCGTGCGGTGGTCTGTTGGGGTAGACAAAGAGGTGAGGAAGAAGGGTTAGGAGACGTAGGATATTCATCCAACCACCTGAAATGGTAGACTGACCCAAGTCAGGCGACTTGCATAACAATATATGTTTTTACACAGCAAAAGATCCATGAAAACAACAACATAAAGAAAAACTATCACTGCTCGCGGAACTTGATGACCTCGTCGTCTTTGGTTGTCGGCGCGAACCAGCCGTAGCTGCCGATGTGTGTCTCCGCACCATGGTTGTCCTTGGCCTCCAGCTACTCGTTCACACGGAGCGTGCGGGTGCTCTGCATGGACGAGAGCACCGCCCGGTTCAAGTCGAGGACATCTGGTTCCGCCTGCAGGAGGGCCTTCATGGCAGCGGCATCCGCGCGCTCCGAGTCGAGTCGAGCCTCCACCGCCCGGTTCATGTCCAGGACGTCCGGTTCCGCCTGCAGGAGGGCTTCGATGAGAGCGGCATCCACGCGCTCCGTGTCGAGTTGAGCCTCTGCCGCCCGGTTCAAGTCCAGGACATCCGGTTCCGCCTGCAGGAGGGCCTCGATGGCAGCGGCATCCACGCGCTCCGCCTCAACTTGAGCCTCCGCCGCCCGGTTCACACCCACGATATCCGGTTCCGCATGTAGGAGAGCTTCGATGGCAGTGGCATGCACGTGCTCCGTGTCGAGTTGAGCCTCTGCCTCCCGGTCCTCCTTTAGTATCGTCAGGTTGAACCGCTGGTCCGCCTGCACCATGGGGGACTCGTATGCCGGCACGAAGTCGACGTCCATCATCGCATACCCATTAGGGGCCTTCTGCGCTGCGACCTCCACCATGAACATTGGATTGGCTTCCTCCTCCCCGTAGCTTGGCTCCAGAGAACTCGGGGATTGGCCCGCCGCAAAGCGAGCTTGGGAACGAAGGTCTCTGGCGCTGACCGCCGCCGCGATTTCTGCGCGGTGCTCTGGCGTCAGCATCTTGTAGTACGTGATCTTGCGGCGCACCATGGATTTCCGGCGAACTAGGGGACGCTTGATGCGGGCTAGGGATCGAAAGGTGGGGGAAGGGGCTAGAGATTAGGTGTGGTTTTAGGGCAGTGGCTGGCATAGGCCGAGCAACGAAGGTTCTGGTGTGAATAGTGGTTCCGGTGATGACCGGTCAATCGATTTTGACTGTACATCGCTCTTGTCGCGTTCGCATTGCTGCCCGGCACGCGGGACCCTCCATGTTGCTGACCAAATGGAACACGCTTCGTCTTGCGTTTTTGCTCGCTTGCGGGACTGCAGTTGAGAGCAAACCGACGTCCCTCCCCCTCCCCCGCCCACGTCATTTTATGCGGAGTAAATAAAAACAGAGGGAGTATACTACGGATGAGGATCCCCTGACGTGGCCGAACCCATTGAGTAACTGACATGCGGGGCCTAGCAAGCATGGGGTCCGTTAGTAAGTGATTGAAACGGAGGGTAAGGCAGGGATACGTATGTGAAAGGAGCTTCCAATGATATAATTTTCACATTATACATCTCATGTACTATTAATCTTGTCAATAGTCAAATGCTGTTTTGAAAAACGCATTAGAGCATGGTTAATAATATAGCCAATCGATGGCTATAAGGAACTGCCATGTCATCTATAGCCATGGTCTGTTATATGCACTCATACAGTAGTGTGGGCTATAAGGTTGGCTATTTCCCGCAAAAAAACTATAAGGTTGGCTATTGTATTAGTACTTTTTCCATCTCCTCTCCATCTCTTTCTTCATATTTATTGTACGTATTTAACTAGGAATGCGTATATAGCTAGGCTCTTGCATGAGAGCTCACTCCCCTTACTTTTTCACATCTCTCTCCTGAACATAGGCCCTATATAAATGGAAGGAGGGAGTACAACTATGAGCTATGCATACTCTAGTACAGATGTTGTCAGTACTCCACTAGTACTATTGGACATGGAGCTTAAAAAAAGGTCCTATTGGACAGGCTATATGTGGCAAAATCCTAGTAGGAAGAGCATGCGCAAGAACAAGCACATTCACGTGGTTGAAAACAAATTGGAATCCATCTTGAGTACAAATCTAGGAGTACGTACGAATCTAATAACATTGATTGGGCGTTGTTGAATATTGATACTTTTTTATCAAAGTAGAGATACTTTGACTACACATAAAACTGATATGTAAACTAGAAAGGATAGGAGGGAGTATAATGTATGTTCAAAAACGAAACAAACATTGAATATCCTTTATATATGATTTGCGGATTCTATGATCACTGGTTCAAATTTTGAATCCGCCTTAGGTATCACACATGTGCCCACTAGTTCTCTCTCAATTTCATCCCGGGGTCCGGAGATCGATTGAAAGAAGACTAGGGTGGGTACAATACATTCATTTCTCTTATGAACGTACAATATACTCCCTCTGATCCCCATAGACCCCACCCCACGCGGGTCATTTCTATCATAGAAACAGACCAAAACTTTATCTCCTTGCATGACACTCAATTGATATCTGAACATCAATCGATCTCGTCAACATGTGTCGGGGCATGAACTGAATGGGATGTCAAAACTAAGACGCGAAGCGACACGTAGTGGAGGCAAAGTGAAACTTCAAACGAACCTTTTGTTTTTATGGATGTCGGACAAATTACACATAAACATTGGAAATACAAGCATGGTCTAGGCCCACATGCGAATGATACTCGGCGGAATGTTCAAATGAGGCATGCGGGAGGATGGACTCGACCGGAGGGCGACATGATCGATGGAGAAGAGGGTTGGAGAGGAATGAGAAATAAGCAAACGCCACATGATTATACTTGAACGGCTCAAATAAACAATAAGTTGTCTCAGTTGGCCTACATAGTGAAAGGCCTAAGGTGCAACGCGGAGCACTGACGCTTGAATATGGCCGGGAAAACATGGAAACCGACATGTGGGGCACATCTGTCAGGACGACGTAGCGCAAACTAGTCCAATGGAGGAGCTGTCCCATGACCTCCTCACCACCGGCAACCGTTCATGTGGGTCGTGGGGGCCAACAACGTGGCGCAGCTCTAGCACCGCCTCTAGACACGGCGACTGCGGTGAGTGACACGCTCATCGTCGCTAGACACGGTCGATTTCAATGTGCCGAGGGTGGCATTAGTGCCATGGCAGGACCAACAGTATGTTTGGTTTGTACCCAAGGTTGCCCCATCAAAGCATTGTGTAACCAAAATTTTGGTTGAGGTTTTGGTTGCCCATGATTTGGCCGACATCGGCAAGAAAAATGAACTAGAGTTGTCTAGAGTTCATTGGCATGCGAAAAAAATGGCAACCATCCAAACAAAGAACAATCTTTGGGACCTGACCAAAATTTTGGTTAGGTGCACTTTGGCCACAATCCAAACACACCCCAACACCCGGCTCGTCGAGGATGCACGGGGTGCCGAGACGCGTCCGCCGAGTGGTGTAGCGTGGCCAACTGCATCCTCAGGACATGCGACCATGCCAGGTCGTCTTGCTTTTTCAATGCCATGCGTCAATCGCATGTGAGCAAAGGGCATCTCCAACGTTGCCACGACCGTAGCTGACTACCCTGGCACACCAAAAACCCTCGTCCCTCGCACCGTCGCGCGGTGCGTTCCCAGCCGGCGTCGGCTGCCCGTGTTCATGTCGTCCGTCCATATGTCGTTGTTAAGAGGCTCGGTACCCGAGGAACCAACTCCGGCAACTTAATGACGCACCAGGACGCTTGGCCTCATCGGAATGTGCTACTTAAAGCGGAAACTCCCTGGTAACCTCCACACCATAGCGCATCGTCCTCCTACCTGGCACCACATCCGCCATGAGTGCAAGCGTGAACGCTCTGCGGGAGATCTTGTCTTCAGGGATGGAGCTCGAGGTCGCCGCCCTCACTCAAGTCGCCGCACAAGCGGTGGCCACGCTGGCGGCCGACGACGGGAGCACCGTCAGTCACACGTCCTACTTGCCGCTGTCCAACGTCCGGCACCGCCGAGGTCGGGGACTCCTCCGAGGATGAGTAGGGGATGGGAGGCGGCAGGGCATGGTGTGCCAACTGGCCGGTCCGTCTCCCATGTTTTACTTTTCCTCGCCAAAGACCGCACCTTCACTTCACGGGTCTTGAACCCCGCCCCCGTACATGGAGATCGCAGATGGAGGACGTCGGTCGCCACCGTAGAATAGGTTTAGGGTCGGGTTTCTTTGATTTTTGTTGTCCTATAAAAGTTTGAAATGTAATGAAAATCTGTCATGTTTTCATTAATCTCGGCCGGTGTATATGAACTTTCACAATAATATAGTATATTGTAAGAGTACTAGCAAGATGCCCATGCGTTGCACGAAAGATCAAGATCTTGTGGGAGAAAAGGATGAACGAGGGAAGGCCTTATCTGCAAATGCACATTCACGCATTTCACATCTTTCTACATCTACGGGAACCTACGAAAGGGTTAACGTAAATTGCCTCTCTCTCTCCTCCCCTGATTTTCATGGTGGTGGGCCCCTCCCTCCACCTAATCTACAATCAACAGCTCACATGTTTCACATCATGTTAATTACGTAACTGGGACTACGTAGGTGTAGCATTACACGTCCTAAAAAACCCAACTAAGCCAACCTCCCAGCATATCGCGAGGGAAAAGACCCGGCCGTGCCGTTTTAGTCCGGATTACCGGATTACTAGTAGTAGTATCGATGGATCACGCGAAGCAACAAGTTTTTTTTTGAGGGGGAGAAGCACATTGTTTAAAAGGAAAAAAGGCGGTACACTCACAACACCCCTGTCACGGTCGCATTGCACCCCACACACGTTCGGTCCTGCACACGGCTCACGCAAACGGAACGCGCTTCGGCTTGCCTCTTCACTGACAAGTGGGACTGCACTTGGAGAAACCGACCATGCACCAAACTCCCCCCGCCCACCTCCCCCCACCCAAAAATTCCCCTCAAATCCTAGATTCAACCGCCCTTCGGCCAACTAGCCAATAATACGCCCCAAACCCCCTTCCCCCGTCCCCCTCCACTCCATTCGCTCTGCCAAAGCCGCCCTCCATGCCACGCTGATACATCGGTGCCGCGGTTCATCGAGGGGATGCACGGTGATCCCCTCGCTCCCATTGTACGCTCTCGTAGACTGTCGTCCTCTAGCCATGCCGCCACCGCTGGCGACGTTCTTGTGGAGGCGCACGGCGGTCAGCGCCGCCACCGCTGGCGACGTGCGTGTGGAGACGCACGGCGTTCAGCTTCTCCCATAGTACACGCATTCTAGACCAAGGCCCCGTGCATGTCGGTGTAGCGCTGAATGTTAGCTGATAGACGCTGTTAAGCTCACTGTTTGCTGAAGTAGTTTACAACCAATATGCTCTGCTTAAGAAGCTTCCTTGCCCTATTCTGCACTCAATTTGCTTAGCTGAGATGGCATGCCAAGGCCGATTAGTTGCTAAAATATCCCGCCATATATTTATTGTGACGTAGATTGCCATGGTCTAGTAGCCAATCTATTAGGTGAAATAGCTCTACACTGTTTTATACTCGATCTTTGTTGCTGCGATGGCCTTCGATAGTTTGATGGCTATGTGCTCGGCCTCATTGACTGCTGAAATAACCTGCCATAATTTAGGACTCAAATATATTTGCTAAATTAGCTTTACATATATTTCGTTACTTAGATATGCTTCGTCCAAATATCTTGCCATAGCTTTAGACATCGACCTAGGTATTTTCTTTTGGACTTCATAAAAAAGCATATATGTTTTTCCTATAATATCTAGTAGAAGAACTAATTTGTATGTCTAAGAGATGGACAGGGCTTGGATAACTTCTGCTCGAAGATTCTCCGCTGCATATGTCGAGGGGGTTGAAAACTTCATGAACTTTATCAGAGCTGAGTACGATGGTCCGAAATCAGATGTGCTCTGCTCGTGTAGTAGTTGTATGAATTCAGTTACTAGACCCCAGTGAACTGTGCAAAATCATCTACACTTGTATGGGATGTCGGTCACATATACTAGGTGGGTTCATCATGGTGAAGCTGTGAACGTCAATGTTATTGACTACGTGGAAGCAGCAGATCACCATCTTGATCTGCCTGATGCTCAGGTGGAAGAGGAGGAGGAGGATGAGGTGGTGGCGGAGCCAGTGAGTTTGACCAACACTGAAACAATGCTACGAAATGCTCGTGCATTCCGTGAACTTTCACCTGCAGAAGAAAAATAGTGGGCCTGCATGTTGGAACAATGCAACGTGGCTGTCACCCCAGGAAATAAGAAGTCAGTATTCTCAGCTATCGTCACCTTTCTTCAGGTGAAGACATCTGAGCGGATGACCAACAAATCATTCGATGCGATGTTGGCTGCTTTCCGCAAAGTTTTCCTAGATGCGTCTGAGCTGCCACACACCTACAGTAAAATGAAGAATTTCCTTCGTGCAGTTGGAATTGGATATGATACGATCCATGTTTGTAAGAATAATTGTGTTCTATTCCAGAAGGATTATGCCAACTTAAGTGAATGCCCGAAATGCAAATCATCAAGATGGAAAGATGGCGATGATGTGAAGAGGATTCCTCATAATCTTCTGAGACATTTTCCAATTACACCAAGATTGTAGAGGTTGTTTCGTGATGCTGAAATAAGAGAGGATGTACTGTGGCATTCTAGGAACCAGGAGTACAGAGACCAGAATGTAATCAGCCATCCATCACATGGTAGTGAGTGGAAAAGCTTCAATCAGAAGCACGAAAAGTATGCTACGAACCCGAGAAAAATTAGACTTGGCTTAGCTTCAGATGGATTTAACCCATTTGGCCACCAGAGCGCCACATATAGCATGTGGCCAGTGCTTGTTATCCCTTACAACATGCCTCCAAATGTCTGCACCAAAGAATCAAACTACATGATGGCCTTGCTCATCCCATGTCCAAAATGTCCTGTAAAGGATTTTGATTAGTTCATGGAGCCTCTTGTGGAGGAACTTCAACAACTATGGAGGGGTGTTCTCACTCGAGACCTATATAGCAGCCCACCAGCTGATTTCTTTCTGCGTGCTATTATAATTTGGTGCATCCATGATTATCCGGCTTTGGGCACTATGTCAGGGCGAATGACACATGGTTACAATGCATGTGTTCGCTGTGACAAGAATCCGCTGTCATACGCAATACTTAGCAAGATCTGTTACATTGTACACCGCCGTTTCCTTGCCAAGGACAAGGCGCATCCTAGAAAATACCGAAGACATGTGTTCAATGCAAAGCATGAAAACCGTGATGCGCCAAAGAGGCTCACCACCGATGAGTTGCAAGTGGAATTAAATAAGGTCAGGCATATTACACCAAGAAACCATCCTGATAATGGTAGCGGGAAAAGGAAGCGTGGCAGGGCAGAAGAGAGATTATTGTTTACCCGCAGGTCCACTTTGTGGGACTTGGAGTATTGGAAAGATTTGGATCTGTGGCATAATCTTGATGTGATGCACATCGAGAAAAATATATGTGACAACATTATCGGCACACTTCTTAATATTGAAGGCAAGACGAAAGATACCTTAAAATCTAGGATTGATTTGACACACCTGGGTATCAGACAGAATTTGCAGGTGCAAGATGAAGCTAAACCACGGGATATGGCACCAGCTGTGTGCATCTTGGACAAGGTAAAAAGAAAAGAATTCTGCAAGGTCCTGTCACGTGTGAGATTCCCACATGGATTTTCTTCCACCCCTGAAAGGAGAGTTAGTGCAGATGGAAACAAGGTACAAGGGTTGAAAACTCATGACTACCACATCCTACTTCAAAGGGTTTTACCTGTTATCCTTAGAGGATTAGGCTGCCTTGACTTATACAGAGCAGTTGCAGAGTTGGTACAATTCTTCAGGGAACTCTGCAGTAGAAATATCATGATAGATGCTTTGGAGCTTCTTAGAGACAAGATACCAACTATCCTATGCGACCTTGAGAAGATATATCCTCCAGCCTTCTTTGATGTGATGGTGCATTTGGATGTTCATCTACCTGATGATGCACTACTTAGAGGTCCAGTACAGTATGGCTGGATGTACCCTATTGAAAGGCGGCTAGGCACTTTCAAGGGCTATGTTAGGAACAGAGCTAGACCCAAGGGTTCCATTGCAGAGGCCTACATTGCTATAGAAGCGTTGGCATTCTGCTTAAAATACATTGAAACGGCTGATCAGCTTAGCAAAGAGGTGGATGAAGACAATCCCAGGCTCAATATTTTCGATTATTCTGTTCGAGTTACAGGGAAGAGTCGACAAGAGGACACACCTAAAGATTTGGACAAAATGGTTTGGTATGTGTTGAATAACTGTCCTGAGATACTACCTTATATCAAGTAAGTGCTAAGTACTGCAGCTTATACATCATAATCTACTAAACTTGCAGCACATTCTTATATATTTAGATGTTTGACGCGATCACTATGTTGTGTTGCATCTACAAAAAGGAGTTACTACCGCAAAATCCAAGAAACATTGACAACCTGGTTATGGCAGGATTTGCAAAATGGTCCAAGAGCCATGTAAGATTTTGAATTGCACTTTCCGTTTTTTTAATATATTGAGTAAATAAGATGATCAGCTTGTCAATTTTCTAACCATAGGTTAAGGAGATGCGGGAGGATGGGTAGGCAGTTGATGATGCCCTTTACTCATTAGCAATGGGTCGTCATACTCGGGTAAGACATTATGAATCTTGCATTGATGGAGATGTGCGCTACAACACCCTTGCACGAGACGAAGGGAGGAAGACACAAAACAGTGCCATCATGAGCACAGATACGTATGACAAAGAGACAACTAAAATGTATGCTAACATAACAGATATTGTTCAGTTGCAGTATATCTCCAGTTTCGAGGATCATCGGTGTGTGGTTCTGCTGTGCTGTTGTTGGTATAACCTATTTTCCAGGATTGCAAAACCCAGAGTTGATGATTATTTCAAATCCATCAATGTCAAGGCGGCATACCAGACCAACGAGCCTTTTATTTTGGCAAATCAAGAAACACAGATATTTTTCTTGGAAGACACATTTGCACGTAGCGGTGACTGGGGAGTATTACAAAGGTTTGAATAAAGGAATTCGTTTAATGAAGTTGCACAACAAGATGATTCTTACAGTGCTCCTGATGTACAAGATAACACAGATGTTCCTAATACCTTTGAGAACCATCACGTCAATGACGCCGGCGAAAAGATTGCCTATCGTACTGTGGACATACAAGAGTTGATCAAGAAGAAGCCAACGTTCGAGGACGTTGAGGACGAAGAAGAAGATGACACCATGGGGAATTACGATTCAGACTGATACACATGCAGAAGATGTTGACGCTGCTGCTGCGGATGGTGATTACATTGCTTTTGTCGTATTTGTCTGTCGGAAGACATTTTTTATCTACTATGTGAAATTGTGTTTGCTATGACAACTGAAACCTGGTGAACATGTTGTTTAGTATTTTCCTGTGAGAACATCACTTGTTATGTATGTTGATTTGTGTTTGGTGATTGTATGACGACTAAAACATGATGACATTGTTGTTTAGTTGTACTCATATTTGGGAGTGAAACTTGAATTTGATGACATAGTTTGCTCTTGGACTGCAATTTGCTCGACGTCTTTGAATGAGAACAAAGCTGACCCAATAGGGCCTCTGCTAATTTATTTATTTATTACCAAAAGGGCCTCTACTATTTATTTATTTATGAGCAAAAGGGGATACCCCTGATTTCCGTTAATAGAAATCATTAAATGTTCACAACACTACGCCCAGCCTGCTAAACAGGTTTCATTCATTACTAGTTTCAACAAAGTGCTCATGTCATAGCCACTGAATACATCACGAGTGCTACGTACAATGCAAATAAAGAGACAATCATCATACAGAGCCCATCAATTTTGCCCATTATCTTCACAAGCTCTTTCATCTCCTCATTGCTGTCAAGGCCGTTCAATAGTTGTTGCTTGGCCATGATCAGAGGAACTGCATCTTTAACCTTCTTCTCTGCATCCTCCTCTTCTGCCGTTCCTTAAGTTACTTGTCCAACACCCCATCCTGCTGGTATTGGGATTCCTCGGCTAACCAAATAATTAGCATAGTTGCAGTCCCCCACATCAGTAACTTCCCAGAAATACAAATCACGCGAATCTTCCGTTTTCTGCACGAATCAAATTGGAAGATCATCCACCAAAGTATTAAAAAATAAGCAACTGAAAGCAGCAGAACGACACTTAAACATATTATTACCCCATGATTCGGGCATTGTAGAAGACTCGGCCAGGGTTGAGGATTGTGGTTGAGATGCGACGGATGACTCTGTGTGATTTGCAGCAGTGGCACCACACCATCGGCAGCGGGTTGCGATGAGCAACCGGCTGCGGTGCGCGTGCCAGCGGGGGTGTGATGAGACCCACAGGCGATGGTAAGGGTGGCGACTTGGCGCATATTTGGTTGTTCCCTGCTGAAGAGCAGGTGGAGGAGCAGCCAGCGGACATGATTGTTGTGGCCAGAGCTTCTGATGCTAGGCAGAGTAAGTAGAGAAGAGGAGAAGCGAACGTTGGATATGTCAGTTTCATTACTTGAAGAGTAGCATAGCACCATATATAGTCATAGTCTAGGTTTGGATTGGAACCAGCTACAGGAGCACGTCTCTCTTTTTCTAAAACTCAACAACGTCTCTTTACTGGTACACTAGCTTTTTCTGTATGGCTTCTCAAGTCTTTGATTCCTCCACCTAACATCAGGGACTCCCCGAAAGGGCCTCTGTATTTCACAAAAAGAATGTGCCCCCCCGCTGACAGGTCGGACCCATCTGCTATCTTCGCACGCAAGGAAGTGCCTCCTTATTACGCACAAAAAAATGAATACTCCCCCTGCCAGCTGGAACCCAGCATCGTGGGAGGCTGACTTGTGGGCCTACCAAGTTGACGGGGATGGAGGGCTTTGTCAACTTAGTCAATATGAACGATTCTAGCTCTAGTTACCGTACGATGTTCATCCAACGGCAGTAGTGCTTCTTCAACCTCTGGTCTTCTTGCTCCAGCCGCCCAAACCAGCGTCGGTCGTGTCGCGTGCTCCTGCCTCCCGTGGCCAGCTATGATGACGCGGAGGCCTCATCGCCCCCTACTACTCCTACCGCTGGCCAGGGCATCCCTCTACTCACCCACACAGCCTGTTATTCTGTGGCGACGGTAGCCTCACACCATAGCCGAACCAGTGAACCCTCGTACTCCTCTCCGCGTGGGCATCCACTGCCGCGTCTTCCCCGGCTCCGCATCATCCCCTTCCTAGGCCTCGCCGTCGTCCACCGCCTTGGTGCTCTCGGCGTGGCGTGATCAATGTGGTCAACGACCGACTTCCATCGGAAGAGTACTGTACGTGGAGAGGTTGACAGCTGGGTCCACGGCCGCAGCTGGGTCCATGGCCACAACCCAGTTTTTTGTGATTTGCCAAGTAAGTAGGTTTGTCAGGCTTGTTGGGCTGCAAATCTTTCAAGACGAGGAGAGCTTCATTCAGCTAGCCGAGAAAATGGCCTATCAGTAATGAGAAATGGGTTGTACATTTTTAAAACACATCAAACCGTCAATTAGTTTCAAATTTCTTTTTTTTCATTTCAAGATTTTTAAATTGCATTGATTTTTATGCATGGACAATTTGTTGGATTTTATATTGATATATATTTATTTTTGAAATCAGTTTGAATGTGACTCGAAATTTCAGGATTAAAAACAGTTCGGACCGCACCGAAATATGCAAAATTTCGTATAATTTTTTAACCGTGGCCACAATATGGGCTGTAAGGCTAACAAAAAGAATATGGGCTCCAAAAAAACCTTAAGAATTAGCAAATGGGTTGTAAATTGTTAGAAATAATGGCATATGGGTTGTATGATGTTTTCCACAGATTTGAGGCTTTCCTAACAAAAGGTTAGCGCACAAGAAGTGACTGTTGGATGTCCATCCAATGGCCGTTGTGCTTCTTTAATCTCTGCTCTTCCTGCTCCGGCCGCTCAAACAAGTGCCGACGAGACTGCCTGCTCTCTCCTCCTCGCGGCCAGCTATGGTGCCGCGCAGGCCTCACCGCCCCACCGTACTCCCATCGCTGGCCTAGCCATCCCTCTACTCACCCACACCTGCTGTTATTCTACGGCGACGACAGACGAACCATTAAACCCTCATACAGTCGTACTCCCCTCCGCATGGGAAGCAACTGCCGAGTGTTCCCCGCCTCCGTGTCATTCCCTTCCTAGGCCTCGCCGTCGTCCACCGCCCTGGTGCTCTCGGCGTGGCCTGGTCAACGTGGTCAATGACCGACATGCATCTTAAGTGGACTGTATGTGGAGAGGCTGACAGATGGGTCCATGGCCGCACGCAAGGAAATGCCTCCTTATTTTGCACAAAATAATGATTCCTCCACCTGACATCTGGGACCCACAGAAAGGGCCTCTGTATTTCACGAAAAAACGTTACCGCCGCTGACAGCTTGGACCCACCAGCTATTTCTTCGCACGCAAGGAAGTGCCTCCTTGTTACGCACACAAAAAATGAATACTCCCCCTGCTAGCTGGGACCCAATATAGTGGCAGGCTGACTTGTGGGCCTACTAAGTTGACGGGGACGGAGGGCTTTGTCAACTTAGTCAATATGCATGATTCTAGCTCCAGTGACCGTACGATGTCCATCCAACGGCCGTAGTGCTTCTTCAACCTCTGGTCTTCTTGCTCCAGCCGCCCAGACAAGCGCCGGTCGTGCCTCGTGCTCCTGTCTCCTGTGGTTGGCTGCGATGCGACGGAGGCCTCACCGCCCCTACTACTCCCACCGCTGGATAGGCCATCCCTCTACTCACCCACACCCCCTGTTATTCTGCGGCGACTACAGCCTAACATCGCAGCAAACTAGTGAACCGTACCTGCATACTCCTCTACGTGTGGGCATCCACTGCCGCGTCTTCCCCGACTCTGCATTGTCCCCTTCCTAGGCCTCGCCGTCGTCCACCGCCCTGGTGCTCTTGGTGCAGCGTGGTCAACGTGGTCAAGGAACAACTTCCATCGGAAGAGTACTGTACGTGGAGAGGCTGACAGCTGGGTCCACGGCAGCCGCAAGGAAGTGCCTCCTTATTACGCGGAAAATAATTATTCCTCCACCTGACAGCAGGGACCCACCGGACGGGCCACCATATTTGGCAAAAAATGTTCCCCCTTGATTTCTAGGACCCATCGGACGGGACATCGTATTTCGCGAAACAAACGTTCCCCCCGCTGTCATCTCGGACCCACCGGAAGTGCCTCCTTATTATGCACAAAAAATGAATACCCCCCTGCTAGTTGGGATCCACCTTGGTGGGTGGCTGACTTGTGGGCCCACTAAGTTGACGGGGACGGGGTGCTTTGTCAACTTAGTCAATATGAACGATTCTAGCTCCGGTGACCGTACGATGTCCATCCAACGGCCATAGTGCTTCTTCAACCTCTGGTCTTCTTGCTCCAGTCGCCCAAAGCAGGGCCGGTCATGCCGCATGCTCCTGCCTCCCGTGGCCGGCTGTTCTGCCGCGGAGGCCTCACCGCTCCCTACTATTCCCACCGTTGGCGAGGCCCTACAGCGACGGCAGCCTCACACCATAGCCGAACCAGTGAACGCTCATACTCCTCTCCGTGCGGGCTTCCACTGCCACGTCTTCCCCGGCTCCGCGTCGTCCCCTTCCTAGGCCTCGCCGTCGTCCACCGCCCTGGTGCTCTCGATGCGGCGTGGTGAACGTGGTCAAGCAACGACTTCCATCAGACGTGAACTATACGTGAAGAGGCTGACAGCTGGGTCCATGGCCGCATAAAGGAAGTTCCTCCTTATTACGCGCAAAATAATTATTCCTCCACCTGACAGCAGGGACCCACCAGACGGGCAACTGTATTTCGCGAAAAAAATGTTTCCCCCTGACTGCTGGAACCTACCAACTACATCTTCGCACGCAAGGAAGTGCCTGACTGTCAGGACACAACTGGTCGAAGCATACTGGTCGATGTAGAGGAGCGCACGTGTCGTAGTAGAGGCGGGCACGTAGCATGTACACGTACGTACATCGTCCAGTGTGCAAGAAAGAAAATACGGCCACGTACGTACATACGGGCAGGGTCTCGAACGCCTACTCCCGCATACGTACGACTAGGGCTCGTGTACATGGCTGGGTCGGAATGGATAAACTGCGTCATCTCGTGTTAATGGGGAACCAACCGGCTGGGCCGGAACAGAATGCGTCGTCGTGTTCATCGGGAGGGCTTGGACGGAACATCTGATGGAAACGAGGCCTGGCGTATCGCAGAACGGAGGAAACGGCCTTGTGTTCGACCGTCCACGGTCGAAATGATATCATGTTCATCGGGAGGGGTCTGGCGTACCGCAAGACGGAGGAAATGGACCTCCTGTGGTCGAAACGGGGGTCATGTTGATCGGGAGGGGTGTGGTGTACCGCAAATTGGAGGAAACGGACATTTGTTGGAGCGCTACGGTCGAAACGGGGGTCCTTTTCATCGGGAGGGGTGTGGCGTACCGCAAAATGGGACTCCACGGGATACTGTTCATCTCCATCATCGACCCCCTCCAGCCTCCACGGGCTACTGTTCATCCACCATCGACCTCCTCCAGCCTCCACCTGTGACTGTTCATCCACAGGCTCCTGTTCATCCAGCCTCCACCGCACGCTACTCCACCGGCTACTGTTCAACCAGCCCCCTCCATGGGCTACTGTTCATCCAGCCCTCCACCGTCTACTGTTCATCCAGCCCTCCATGGGGTGGTCCTATTCATCCTGCCCTCCACGGGGTCCTGTTAATCCAACCCCAACCGGCTCGATCGATCGGGGTCCTGTTCATCCAGAGGCAACACCACGGGGTCCTATTCATCCACCCCCACAGGGAACTGTTCATCCAACCCACCCCCCCCAGCAACAGTCACTATTCATCCAGAGGCAGCATCGATCGGCTTCAGTTAGCAGCAGTAGCGAAGGAATCGCTCGATATGGTTCAGTAACGCGTAGCCTGCAATGCAATCGCTCTGGTTCAATTAGAGCCCAACGCCTCGCTCGCGTTCAGTTAGATCCCAACGCCTCGCACCCACGCGCGTGCGTGTACAAGAGAAACGCGCATCGCTCGGCCCCGACCACCCACCGTAATCGGGGACACCCCGAGATTTTCCTCGCCCTCGCTTCTACTACGGGTTTTTCCGTCATGGATGACCCAAAGAATGTCATGCAGTTGCGTCTCCGGCCTGCCCAGGACGAAAAGCCCATTTTCTATCATGATTTTTTCTCATAGAAGTAGGACCCCATCACATCTATGATGATACCGGGTTTTGTCACAATTATCGTCATAGAAGTGTCATAAGTATGATAAAAAAATTCGTTCGGCCCGAAATGTCATGGATGTGTCTTTTTTGTAGTGTTGCGGTGTAAGGATGAACTAGTACAATGGATGAACAACCTTGGTGGTGAGGTGTTCTGAGATAGAGGAACCAGTGAGCTCATTCAGGTGTAATGGATCTGATCCATCCTCGTCTATGGCGGTGGCTAACTCCTATTTATAGTGGCCCTGGTCCTCTTCCCGAATGTTAGGTGGGATGGGATCCCATAATGGCCAAGTTTGAAGGGGGGCAACTAGTACAAGCTATCCTGACAAAAGGTGGTCTTTGCGTGCCAAAGGATCTGGTGGTGATGCTATTGTTGGCTCCGCAATTACCTTCGTCCTGCCGTTCTGCTGGTCTTGGTCTTGTAGCACTGATATGGAAACCTTTGCCTGATTCCTCGGGACCCGCACCTGCGCTTGCCTCCTTAGCACCAAAGAGGAAACCGGTACACTACTCCTGCTGGCGCTCGCCTGGCCTTGGTCGTCATGGATCACATCACGTGAACTTCGCGAGGTGCTCCTTCCATAGATATCTCCGCTCATCATGAGCCAGCCAAGTGAGGCTGCCCCCAGGGAGGTCTTGGTGTCGTCCGTCTCGCGAGGCTTGGCCCCTAGCAAGGGTCTTGAGTTGTTCTTGCTGAAGATGGGCCATACCAGGCCGTTGGTGCAGCCACGCTCTGGGCCGCAGGCAGGCAAGTCTGGGTAACCCCTTTCCCAGGATGCCAACAGCGTTGAAGCACGCCTCCACATGTTTCTCGGTCACCTCCCTCGTGACGCTGGCTAGGTCAGAGGCCCTCTAGGGGAGATCCCCCCGAGCCCAGCCTGAGACGGGCGCCAGGCGTGCCTTCCTATGGGAGAGGGCAAGGCGCCCCGTCGGTGGGCGCAGGTCCTGAAGAACGGCCGTCGGAGGCCCCATCCTCCTGAGGTCCAAGGCATAGCAGCTGCTTCTTCTTCTTGAGGATGGCCTCAGCAGGGCAAACAGCACCCTCGTCATCTAGGTTCTCAACCGCCACAACCTATTAGGAGCGCTCGAGGGAGCACACCATGTCCTTTTCATCGCAGGCTACCGTGATGATGCCATAGCTCCCTGGCATCTTGAGGACATGTAGCCATGGTGAGTCGCAACCATGAACTTGGCCAGGCCTGGATACCCAAGGATGGTGTTGTACGGGAGGAGAATATGGGCGACGTCAAAGTCGATGAGCTCGGTGCGGTAGTTGTCACACTTGCTGAAGGTGATAGGGAGGCCGACCTGCCCTATCGGGGTGGTGGAGCTGTCAGACACTCCTGAGTAAGGCTTGGTAGGCTGAAGCTAGTCGTACGGCACCTGAAGCCTGTCGAACGTCTAAACGGAGAGGACACTGAGCCCCACACCGCCATTGCTGAGTGTCTTGGTGAGGAGGACATTGTTGATGCTAGGCTGCTACCTCTTGAGCATGTGTTGGTTTTCCCTTGAAGAGGAAAGGGTGATGCAGCAAAGTAGCGTAAGTATTTCCCCCAATTCTTAAGAACCAAGGTATCAATCTAGTAGGAGATAACACGCAAGTCACCTAGTACCTGCGCAAACAATCAAGAACCTCGCAACCAACGCGATAAAGGGGTTGCCAATCCCTTCATGGTCACTTGCGAAAGTGAGATCTGATAAAGATAGTAAGATAAATATTTTTGGTATTTTTGTTGTATAGATTGGAAATTAAGGATTGCAAAATAGTAAACAAGGTGCGATGTAAATAAAAAGAGATGCAATATAATAAGAAAGAGACCCGGGGGCCATAGTTTTCACTAGTGGCTTCTCTCATGAAAGCATGTATTACGGTGGGTTAACAAATTACTGCCGAGCAATTGATAGAAGAGCGCATAGTTATGAGAATATATAGGCAATGATTATGAATATAGGCATCACGTCTGTGTTAAGTAGACCGAAACGATTCTGCATCTACTACTACGACTCCACACATCGACCGCTATCCAGCATGCATCTACAGTATCAAGTTCATAAGAACAGTGTAATGCTTTAAGCAAGATGACATGATGTAGAGGGATAAACTCAAGCAATATGATATAAACCCCATCATTTTATCCTCGATGGCAACAATACAATAGTGCCTTGCTGCCCCTACTGTCACTTGGAAACGACACCACAAGATTGAACCCAAAGCTAAGCACTTCTCCCATTGCAAGAAAGATCAATCTAGTAGGCCAAACTAAACCAATAATTCGAAGAGACTTGCAAAGATATCAAATCATGCATATAAGAATTCAGAGAAGAACCAAATATTATTCATAGATAAACTTGATCATAAATCCACAATTCATCGGATCTTGGCAAACACACCGCAAAGAAAATTACATCGAATAGATCTCCAAGAACATCGAGGAGAACTTTTTATTGAGAACCAAAGAGAGAGAAGAAGCCATCTAGCTAATAATTATGGACCCGAAGGTCTATGGTAAACTACCCACACATCATCGGAGAGGCTATGGGCTTGATGTAGAAGCTCTCCGTGATCGATTCCCCCTCCGGCAGATCACCGGAAAAGGCCCCAGATGGGATCTCACGGGTAAAGAAGGTTGCGGCGGTGGAAAAGTGGTTTCGTGGCTCCCCCTGATGTTCTTAGGGTATAAGAGTATATATAGGCAAAAGAACTACGTCGGTGGATCTCTGTGGGGCCCACAAGGGTGGGGGCGTGCCTACCCCCTGGGCACGCCCTCCTATCTTGTGGCTACCTCGCGTACTTCCAGACTTCCACTCCAAGTCTCCTAGTTTGCATTTGTTCCAAGAAAGATCCTCGCGAAAGTTTCGTTCTGTTTGGATTCCATTTGATATTCCTTTTCTACGAAACACTGAAATAGGCAAAAAACTAAAACTAGCACTGGGCCTCCGGTTAATAGGTTAGTCCCAAAAATAATATAAAAGAGCATATTAAAGCCCATTAAACATCCAAAACAAATAATATAATAGCATGGAACAATCAAAAATTATAGACACGTTGGAGACGTATCAAGCATCCCCAAGCTTAATTCCTACTCATCCTCGAGTAGGTAAATGATAAAAAAAATAGAATTTTTGATGTGGAATGCTACCTAGCATAATTTTCAATGTAATTTTCTTTATTGTGGCATGAATGTTTAGATCTGAAAGATTCAATACAAAAGTTTAATATTGACATAAAAATAATAATACTTCAAGCATACTAACCAAGCAATTATATCTTCTCAAAGTAACATAGCCAAAGAAATCTCATCCCTACAAAATCATATAGTTTGGCCATGCTTCATTTTCGTCACACAAAATGCTCCCATCATGCATAACCCCGAGTACAAGCCAAGCAATTGTTTCATACATTAGCATTCTCAAACTTTTTCAACTTTCACGCAATATATGAGCGCGAGCCATGGACATAGCACTATAGGTGGAATAGAACGGTGGTTGTGGAGAAGACAAAAAGGAGGAAGATAGTCTCATCGATAGATATCAATGTGAGTGAGTAGGGATTGCCATGCAACGGATGCACTAGAGCTATAAGTGTATGAAAGCTCAACAAAAGTAACTAAGTGGGTGTGCATCCAACTTGCTTGCTCATGAAGACCTAGGGCAATTTGAGGAAGCCCATCATTGGAATATACAAGCCAAGTTCTATAATGAAAAATTCCCACTAGTATATGAAAGTGACAACATAAGAGACTCTCTATCATGGAGATCATGGCGCTACTTTGAAGCACAAGTGTGGAAAAAGGATAGTAACATTGCCCCTTCTCTCTTTTTCTCTTATTTTTTTGTTTAGGCATTCTTTTTTTGTGGCCTCTTTTTTTCGTCCGGAGTCTCATCCCAACTTATGGGGGAATCATAGTCTCCATCATCCTTTCCTCACATGGGACAATGCTCTAATGATGATCATCACACTTTTATTTACTTGCAACTCAAGAATTACAACTCGATACTTAGAACAAAAATATGACTCTATGTGAATGCCTCTAGCGGTGTACCGGGATGTGCAATGAATCAAGAGTGACATGTATAAAAACTATGAATGGTGGCCATGCCACAAATACGATGTCAACTACATGATCATGCAAAGCAATATGACTATGATGAAGCGTGTCATAATAAACGGAATGGTGGAGACTTGCATGGCAATATATCTCGGAATGGCTATGGAAATGCCATAATAGGTAGGTATGGTGGCTGTTTTGAGGAAGGTAAATGATGGGTTTATGGTACCGGCAAAAGTTGCGCGGCACAAGAGAGGCTAGCAATGGTGGAAGGGTGAGAGTGTGTATAATCTATGGACTCAACATTAGTCATAAAGAACACACATACTTATTGCAAAAATCTAAAATCATCAAAACCAAGCACTACGTGCACCTCCTAGGGGGGCAGATTAGTAGGAAAAGACCATCGCTCGTCCTCGACCGCCACTCATAAGGAAGGTAGTCAAAGAACACATCATGCTTCAAATTTGTCACACAACGGTTACCATACGTGCATGCTATGGGACTTGCAAACCTCAACACAAGTATTTCTCAACTTCACAATTACTCAACTAGCACGACTCTAATATCACCATCTTTATCTCTCAAAACAATTATCAAGTATCAAACTTCTCATAGTATTTAATGCACTCTATATGAAAGTTTTTATTATACCCATCTTGGATGCCCATCATATTAGGACTAGTTTTATGACCAAAGCAAATTACCATGCTGTTCTAAAAGACTCTCAAAATAATATAAGTGAAGCATGAGAGATCAATAATTTCTATAAAATAAAACCACCACCGTGCTCTAAAAAGATATAAGTGAAGACTAGAGCAAAATTATCTAGCTCAAAAGATATAAGTGAAGCACATGGAGTATTCCAATAAATTCGGATTCATGTGTCTCTATCCCGAAAGGTGTGTACAACAAGGATGATTGTGGTAAACTAAAAAGCAAAGAGTGGAATCATACAAGACGCTCCAAGCAAAACACATATCATGTGGTGAATAAAAATATAGCCTCAAGTAAAGTTACCGATAGACGAAGACGAAAGAGGGGATGCCTTTTGGGGCATCCCCAAGCATTGGATTTTGGTTGTCCTTGAATTTTACCTTTGGGTGCCTTGGGCATCCCCAAGATTTGGCTCTTGCCACTCCTTATTCCAAAATCCATCAAATCTTTACCCAAAAACTTGAAAACTTCACAACACCGAACTCAACAGAAAATCTCATGAGCTCCGTTAGCATAAGAAAGCAAAACACCACTTTAATGTACTATAATTAACTCATTCTTTATTTATATTGGTGTTAAACCTACTGTATTATAACTTCTCTATGGTTCATACCCCCCGATACTGGCCATAGATTCATCAAAATAAGCAAACAACACACGAAAAAACAGAATCTGTCAAAACACAACAGTATGTAGCAATCTGGAGGTTTCGAATACTTCTGTAACTCTAAAACTTCTGAAAAATTAGGACGACCTAAATAATTTGTATATTGATCTACTGCAGTTGGAATTGGTATTTTATCGCTCACTGGTAAAAAAGGAAAATTATTTTCGTGAGCGCATACTTTTTGTTTTTATCAGCAAGATCAAACAACAATCACCCATGAAGATCCTAAAGGCTTCACTTGGCACAAACACTAATTAAAACATAAAAACACAATCATAACACAGGCTAGATAAATTATTTATTACTAAAAAGGAACAAAAATAAAATTGGGTTGCCTCCCAACAAGCGCTATCATTTAATGCCCCTAGCTAGGCATTGATAATTTCAATGATGCTCACATGAAAAACAAGAATTGAAGCACAAAGAGAGCATCCTGAAACATGTGACAAACACATATAATTCTAACATACTTCCTATGCATAGGCATCTTATAGGCAAACAAATTATCATAGCAAGCAAAAACTAGCATATGCAAGGAAGGGGAAAGAAACAATAGCAATCTCAACATAACGAGAGGTAATTTAGTAACATGAAAATTTCTACAATCATACTTTCCTCTCTCATAATAATTACATGTGGGATAATAAGCAAATTCAACAAAATAGCTATCACATAAAATATTTTCAACACGATCCACATGCATGCAAAGTTGACACTCCCAAAATAGTGGGATTAACATTAACTAAAGTCATGACCTCTCCAAACGCACTTTTATTGAAAATTGCATAAGATTGAACATTCTCCAAATACGTGGGATCTAAAGTAGACACTCTTCCAAACCCACTTTCAATATTGCAAACATTATTATCAATCTTATATTCATCATGGCGCTTAAATAAATTTTTAAGATCATAAGAAGAATCACCCCAATCATGATCATTGCAACAAGTAGTGGACATAGAAAAACTGGCATCCCCAAGCTTAGGGTTTTGCATATTATTAACACAATTGACATTCATAGAATTTATAATAACATCATTGAAATCATGCTTTTTATTCAAAGATCTATCATGAATCACTTCATAAAGCACTTCATCACAATTTTCAGATTCACGGATTACAAGCAAAAGTCCATAAAGATAATATAGTGCACTCAAATCACTAGCAATTGGTTCATCATAATTGGATCTTTTAAAAAGATTTGTAAGAGGATGAGGATCCATAACAATAGATATTTAGCAAGCGAAGATGCAAGCTAATAGAAGGCACATGGTACCACGAGCAAACAGAAGGACGAACGGAAGAGGGCGAATAAAATGGCAAAGGTGAAGTGGGGGGAGAGGAAAATGAGAGGCAAATGGCAAATAATGTAATGCGAGGGATAAGAGTTTATGATGGGTACTTGGTATGTCTTGACTTGGTGTAGATCTCCCCGGCAACAGAGCCAAAAATCCTTCTTGCTACCTCTTGAGCATGCGTTGGTTTTCCCTTGAAGAGGAAAGGGTGATGCATCAAAGTAGCGTAAGTATTTCCCTCAGTTTTTCAGAACCAATGTATCAATCCAGTAGGAGGTAACATGCAAGTCACCTAGTACCTGCACAAACAATCAAGAACCTCGCAACCAACGCGATAAAGGGGTTGTCAATCCCTTCACTGTCACTTGCAAAAGTGAGATCTGATAAAGATAGTAAGATAAATATTTTTGGTATTTTTGTTGTATAAATTGGAAAGTAAGGATTGTAAAATAGTAAACGAGATGCGATGTAAATAAAAAGAGATGCAATATAATAAGAAAGAGACCCGGGGGGCATAGGTTTCAGTAGTGGCTTCTCTCATGATAGCATGTATTATGGTGGGTGAACAAATTACTGCCGAGCAATTGATAGAAGAGCACATAGTTATGAGAATATCTAGGCAATGATTATGAATATAGGCATCATGTCTGTGTTAAGTAGACCGAAACGATTCTGCATCTACTACTATTACTCCACACATCGACCGCTATCCAGCATGCATCTAGAGTATTAAGTTCATAAGAATAGAGTAACGCTTTAAGCAAGATGACATGATGTAGAGGGATAAACTCAAGCAATATGATATAAGCCCCATCTTTTTATCCTCGATGGCAACCATACAATACGTGTCTTGCTACCCCTATTGTCACTTGGAAAGGACACGCAAGACTAAACCCAAAGCTAAGCACTTCTCCCATTGCAAGAAAGATCAAACTAGTAGGCCAAACTAAACTGATAATTTGAAGAGACTTGCAAAGATATCAAATCATGTAGATAATAATTTAGAGAAGAACCAAATATTATCCATTGATAAACTTGATCATAAATCCACAATTCATCGGATCTCGGCAAACACACCGTAAAAAATATTACATCGAATAGATCTCCAAGAACATCAAGGAGAACTTTGTATTGAGAACCAAAGAGAGAGAAGAAGCCATCTAGCTAATAAATATGGACCCGAAGGTCTTTCGTAAACTACTCACACATCATCGGAGAGGATATGCTGTTGATGTAGAAGCCCTCCGTGATCAATTCCCCCTCCGGCAAATCGCCGGAAAAGGCCTAGATGGGATCTCACAGGTACAGAAGGTTGCGACGGTGGAAAAGTGGTTTTGTGGCCCCCCCTAATGTTTTTAGGGCATAAGAGTATATATAGGCGAAAGAAGTACATCAATGGAGCTCTGTGGGGCCCACGAGGGTGGGGGCACGCCTACCCCCCTCACGCCCTCCTATCTCGTGGCCGCCTCGCGGACTTCCGGACATCCACTCCAAGTCCCCTGGTTTGTGTTTGTTCAAGAAAGATCCTCGCAAAGGTTTCGTTTCGTTTGGATTTCGTTTGATATTCCTTTTCTACGAAACACTGAAATAGGCAAAAAAACAGAAACTGGCACTCGGCCTCCGTTTAATAGGTTAGTCCCAAAAATAATATAAAAGAGCATATTAAAGCCCATTAAACATCCAAAACAGATAATAAATAGCATGGAACAATCAAAAATTATAGATACGTTGGAGACGTATCATAGGCGAGCAGAACATCGGGAGGGCGCCAACAATGGCCGCACACTTGAGTTGATTAGTATAGTCGAAGGTGATGGTGTACTGATATGTGACGCCCACGATGCGGGTATATCTCCCACGTGTCGAGGCACGACTTGGAGGCATGACCGCATGGTGGTTTTGTCGCAAGAGGGGTAATCTTCACACAATCCCATGTACTGAATAAGGAAGGGATAAAGAGTTGGCTTACAATCGCCACTTCATACAAATAAAAAGTTAAACATACATCATCCAGAGTACAATCAAGGTCTGACTACGGAACCAAAATAAAAGAAGACAACCCCAAATGCTAGATCCCCGATCATCCCAACTTGGCTCCATTACTGATCATCAGGAAACGACACATAGTAACGACCAAGGTCCTGGTCGAACTACCACTTGAGTTTGGTAGCATCATCTCAACTGGTATCATCGGCACCTGCAATTGTTTGGAAGTATCCGTGAGTCACGAGGACTCATCAATCTCACACCTGCGAGATTAAGACTATTTAAGCTGATGGGTAGCATAAGGTAACGAGGTGGAGCTGCAGCAAGCGCTAAGCAATATAGTGGCTAACATACGCAAATAAGAGTAAGATGAGAAGCTACGCAACGGTCGTGAAGCTAGAAGTGATCCTGAAACTACTTACGTTCAAGCATAACACAAGACTGTGTTCACTTCCCGGACTCCACCGAAAAGAGACCATCACGGCTACAAACACGGTTGATTCATTTTAATTAAGTCAAGTGTCAAGTTCTCTACAACCGGATATTAACAAATTCCCATCTACCACATAACCGCGGGCATGGCTCTTGAAAGTTTATACCCTGCAGGGGTGTCCCAATTTGGCCCATCACAAGCTCTCACGATCAATGAAGGATGCTCCTTCACCCGGAAAGACCCGATCAGTCTCAGAATCCCGGTTACAAGACATTTCGACAATGGTAAAACAAAACCAGCAAAGCCACCCGAATGTGCCGACAAAGCCCGATAGGAGCTGCACATATCTCGTTATCAGGGCACACTGGATAGGTCAAGCTACGAATAAAACCAGCCCTCAAGTTTCCGCGAGGTGGCCCCGCAGGTTGCCCGGTTCGGACCAACACTTATAGAAGCACTGGCCCGGGGGGTGGGGGGTTAAAATAAAGATGATCCTCGGGTTAGGAACCCGCAAGAGAAAAATATAGGTGGTGGTGAGGCAAATATTAAAACCAAGGTTGGGCCTTTCGGAGGAGTTTTATTCAAAGTGAACTGTCAAGGGGGGCCCATAACCCCAACCGCGTAAGGAACACAAAATCGAGGAACATAACACCGGTATGACGGAAACTAGGGCGGCAAGAGTGGAACAAAACACCAGGCATAAGGCCGAGCCTTCCACCCTTTACCAAGTATACAGATGCATTAATTAAAATAAGGGATATTGTGATATATCAACATAACCATGTTCCAACATGGAACAACCTTCAACTTCACATGCAACTAGCAACGCTATAAGAGGGGCTGAGCAAAAGCGGTAACATAGCCAAACAACAGTTTGGTAGGATGGTGGGTTAGAGGCTTGACATGGCAATATGGGAGGGATGATAAACAAGTGGTAGGTAGCGCGACATAGCGATAGAACAAACAACTAGCCAGCAAAGATAGAAGTGATATCGAGGGTAAGGTCATCTTGCCTGCAATGTTCTCAGCGTTGTCGAAAGCTTTATCCTCGTTAGAGTACTCAACAGGTTCCTTGTTCACGTACTCCTATCCCAGATCTATCCAAAGCAAGAACACAAGCAAAGGAACAACAATCAATCACGGTGCAATGCACAAGCAACATGATGCAATACATGGCATGACATGCAAGATATGATATGCGATGCATATGCATGCTCCGAAAGGAAAAGAATGATCAAGGCATCAACTTCGCAAACCAAGTATGCCACTGGAAAGGTGAGGTGATTTCGGTCGAAATCGATATAAGGATCACCGGAAACGGATGCACGGTTTGCTAATGGCAAGCAAAACAAGAATGACGCAAATCTGTGACTAACAGCATGGTGGCACTTAGAAGACGACAAAAAACAAAGCTACTAACATGTACAAGAGATGCTTGACAAAACATGAACACTAAGCTATGGCTAAATCACTCAAGAACATGTTCAAACAAGCATGGCAAAAGTGCAAAAGATGTCTGCTTCACAGACTTAGTGAAAATACTAACATGTCAAAATAACATCAGGAAGCACTGTTTAGAGAACGCAAACAACATGCTACAAGAACTTATCATGGAAAACAAAGGCATGGCGTGCTTCTACTAAATGTATAGAACAAAACTCCCTTACTGAACATGAGCCAAAAAGGTACAGAAGATATGATGGCACCCATGTAAACATAACAAGTTTTATAAACAGAACATGGCAAAAACAAATTAATGATAGCAACTTTCCAAGCTCATGCCCCTCACCACAAAGCATTACATGACAACATAAGCATACAAACAATAAGAAGACATGTTCATGGAGCTAACAATGGCAAGAGCAAGTTCATAGGATGCATGAATCACTAGGAAAACACATGGCAAAAGTGAATCTCATGATAACAATCTGCCAGGAATAAAATATAGTAAAAGTAGAGTATGGTAATGACAATTTAGAGCACTCCATAATTGCAACCAGAGGCATGAATGGATAGATAATAACCATATGTTCAAAACACCCTCACTGAACTGCCTCAAAATAAGCATGGATATCATGGTAGCAACAAGTTTACATGGCATCAAAATAACAACAGGAAAAACACTTGGAGGGGAGCGGCGGACATGTCCGACGGCGAACAGACATGTCC
This sequence comes from Triticum aestivum, assembly GCF_018294505.1. Taxonomy (NCBI): domain Eukaryota; kingdom Viridiplantae; phylum Streptophyta; class Magnoliopsida; order Poales; family Poaceae; genus Triticum; species Triticum aestivum. The sequence continues at coordinate 359,410,610 of NC_057803.1, forward strand.
GATGGCGCGGAGAAGGTGGGATCTACGGTTTGGACCCGAAATTTGGAAGGGGATCATATATTTATAGGTAGAGGGAGCTAGGAGAGTCCAAATGAGGTGCGGTTTTCGTCCACACGATCGTGATCCAATGACGGAGAACATGGAGGTAGTTTAGATGGGTTATTGGGCTGTTTTGGAGGGGTGTTGGGCTGCAACACAAAAGCAAGTTTTGCGGTTACCCGGTTAACCGTTGGTGCATCAAACGACCTCCAAATGGAACGAAATTTGATAGGCGGGCTACCAGTGATGTACCAAGGCCACTTGACAAATCTCGGCCCATTCTGAGAATGTTTTTCTGCCGCTCACGACAAGAGACAAGAGGAGTGCGCCAGGTGCATGTGGGAGTGTCGGATTATGAAACGGACAACGGGGAAAATGCTCGGATGCATGAGACAAAAACGAATGCAAATGAGATGCATATGATGGCATGATACCAAATGCATGACATGAAGAAAATACAAAACGAAAGACAAAAACCCAACCACGAAGGGAATACCATATCACATAGCCGAAAATGGCAAGAGGCGGAGTTACAAATATGCAAAGTTACGTTCGGGGTGTTACAACACTCCCCCACTACAAGAGGATCTTGTTCTGAGATCTAGGATGGTACCGAAGAGAAAACGGAAGAGGAAGAGGTAAAACAAAGTTGCTTCTTTGACAAATGAGTGAAACCAATGAACCTTGAGAGGCTAAACAATTGAAAGAAGAATACAATGGAGATGAACGAGATTGCGAACACTCCGTTAGAAAAAAAAGGAACAAGGAAAATTACGAGAACCTTGTTGATAGAAAGACATGAGTGAAGAGCTCCAGCGACAAGAAAGGACAAGTAACCACTCCAGTTGAAACGGAATAAGCAAGGGAAAACAGAAGATAGATCATTGAAATAAAAGAATGGAGAGGAAAATGCCAACTTCTGCCATGAATGAGCTTGGAAAGCACCCTTAGAAGAGGGTTAGAATGGAGTTGTTGGAAAACCAACAACGAAACGAATAATCTTGTAGTGGTCTTATGGAAAACTTCTCAAAACTGAGGCAAAATTCTGCCACTATGGAAACAATAGATTTAATTGATATCAACAAGGAGACAAGAAGCTTATTTCACCGGGAGGATAAATGAATAATTTGGGTAATTTATGAGCACCATAAATAGCAACAATCCTTAGGGAAATATTTAGGTGAAATATAACCCAAGATAACTCCAATGAAGAGATTGATGGGTTCCAAAGGATCTCATGAACGAATTGAAAATGATGGGTTAAGAATATGTCATTCCAGACAACTTGTGAATCATGAAACACGAAGGGAAATTGTCAAGAGTGACATAACACCACATCAAAAAAATAAAGGGAGAAGGGATTGAACTTTGAAATGCAAGATGAAGAATACTTGAGGCCCTCTGAAAAGAATCTCGATGAACACTTCGAGAAGGAATTAAATCCTTGATGAACCATCATGTAGAGCCTCCATGAAGAACTCGGGTAATAAAAGGATGATAGAAAGAAAGAGAAGTTGAAAACAAAGGTGAATCCTTGCAATGATTTAGATGAATCTTCATGGTGATATAATGCGGAAAAACTTGGAACTCCGGCAAAGAAAAGATGAATCACCTGGAACCGAGAAATGTGACATGATGAACAACTCTGGAAAGAAGAAACTAGATCACTTGGATGAAACAATAATAAGAATTACGTTATGTGTATCCTTCACCAATTTAAATTGATGATAATCAACAAATTTGGCATATTACTCATTCTCGTAGAAAGGATTAAGAGAGATATAGCGCAAACTTGAGAAGGCCTTGATGGATCCACCGGTAGGATTTAGAGAGACAAATGATTTAATGTGAGAACATAGGAAGAGGAATCTTGAACAAACCGCTGTAAGAATTCAAGATGAACGAAGGAAAAAAGCACGAATCACCAGGAAGAATTAGAAAACAAACGAAGATGCTTGAGTGAATTTGGATACCAGGGAATGAAGAGATGGCAAGCTGAAAAGAGAATACTTGAACGATGCACCGGTGAGATTTGGAGAACAAGAGCTGAAAATTGGAACGAATAATTCTGAGATGGTCGGCTCCGGAGAATCAAACTGAAAGACTCCCGAGTCTCTCTGAATGGGTGAAGAGAATTCTCACAACCTAAAACAATTATGAGAGAATGGCATCAAGCTAGAACCACGAATCTTCGAGAGAATGGATAAGATTGAAGAGAAACTCTTCTTCGGTCTTCGAATGCAGAGAATGACGATGAGAAACACCACCACAAATTGTCCAGATACTCTTGAATAATGCCGAATATAAAGGTTGAATCAACAATGAAAATGTTTTGAAAGCAATCTTGGAGAAGGAATATGACCGATGATAATTCATACTTACGTCATACTTTGAAAAGAATTTGGGAATAGCTCCAGAATAATTAGAAGAGCTAGGTAAGACCCTGGGAAAAGACCTGTGGGTTATGGGCCCACTCAAAAGAAACACCATTGTAAAAGATTTCTTAGAAAAGAGAGATTGCACTGGTTGAATTAAATGTCTTGAATGAGATAACAATCTCGAAATCGTTGAACGGGTTAAGAATTGAATCATGAATCTTCCGAGATATCTTCTACACTCCGGATATTACTAGAGGTGAAAAAAATAAGAGGTGCACCGGCATGAGAAAACATATGAAAGGATGAAAGGGACATGATCAATAAAGCTTGAATTTAATCCACTGGAGAAGAAAAGAGCAGGAAGAATGATAAACTTGAAGCTTCGTTAGTATCTTCCTGAGAATCACCGGATAAGAACATTGACGGAAAAGAATGGAGAAACTTCCCATTAATAAAAGGATACTTGAATAAGAAATCTGAGTCATTGAAGAAAAGAGTGGTAGGGCAGGGAAAACAAATGTAACTTGGGACAGATGAAACAAACACCGTTGAGAACACTTAGAATTGATCTCACGAATGTTGGAATGATTGGATCCATTTGAAGAGAAGCACGCCGGTTGGATTAGTACTCCCATAGAAATATGAGAACACCGCTTAGGAAAGGTATAGAATCAACACTTGACATTGAAGCAACTCGAATACCACAACTGAAAACAAAAACAAGGATTGGCTTGCAGAATAAGTCGGAACAAACATATGATAGACCCCATATCGTATCATGCATTTGTTGGAAAGATATTCTAGGAGCTACTTGAATTCCCACCTACAAACTCCAGAAACTTTCTGGTTATGCAATCTAGTGTTGGGGATACAGGGGAAGCATAATATCTCACCCAAACTAACAATCCATACATCCAGTTGTATCCATCCGTCAACACATAACCAAGAAACCTTCGAAAATCATATACCTCAACCTTCGAAAAGCATCCGTTATACGAGTTATGGCAATACTCCCGAACTCCCACCCCAGTACTGGGTGGCGTCGAGGTTATCTCACCAACAACTGCATAAAAGAGATTTTCGATGTCGGTGCACTCAGGTATTCCAGAACTGCAACAAAAAAATTGTGACGACAACACCTCAGAGCTCAACTCCCTGGAACACTGCCACAACCCCTAAATGTCAGGAGGCACCAAGAACAATGTTCTTGTCACAAGACTATCAGAACGATTCCAAGATACTCGCGTGATCCTAAATTTTTTTTAGTGAAATTTGAGGAGAGGGAAGTCAAAACTTCTACATTAGGAGACCTCACCAAAGCGACGAAGGGACCGAGGAGTAAAAAGAATCCTACTCTCTGATACATATAATCCTAAGACTCAAAACATTTTTGTTCTAGACTCAACAACGTCAGCGATTCGATCAAGTAGGGGGCTCCCAAGTCGGGGATGGCTCTGATACCAAGTTTTAACGCCCATGCTGTGGCTATATCTCCCATGTATCGAGGCATGACTTGGAGGCATAACCACATGGTGGTTTTGTCGCAAGAGGTGTAATCTTCACACAATCCCATGTACTGAATAAGAAAGGGATAAAGAGTTGGCTTACAATCACCACTTCACACAAATAACAAGTTAAACATACATCATCCAGAGTACAATCAAGGTCCAACTAAGAAACCAAAATAAAAGAAGACAACCCCGAATGCTAGATCCCCAATTGTCCCAACTGGGCTCCACTACTGATCATCAGGAAGCGACACATAGTAACGACCAAGGTCCTCGTCGAACTCCCACTTGAGATCGGTAGCATCACCTGCACTGGTATCATCGGCACATGTAACTGTTTGGAAGTATACGTGAGTCACGAGGACTCAGCAATCTCACACCCATGAAATCAAGACTATTTAAGCTTATGGGTAGGATAAGGTACTGAGGTGGAGCTGCAGCAATCGCTAGGCAATATGGTGGCTAACATACGCAAATAAGAGTAAGATGACAAACTACGTAGCGTTCATGAAGCTAGAAGTGATCCTGAAACTACTTATGTTCAAGCATAACACCAGACCGTGTTCACTTCACGGACTCCACAGAAAAGAGACCACCACGGCTACACACGTGGTTGATTCATTTTAATTAAGTCAAGTGTCAAGTTCTCTACAACCGGATATTAACAAATTCCCATCTGCCACATAACCGCGGGCACGGCTCTCGAAAGTTTATACCCTGCACGGGTGTACCAAATTAGCCCATCACAAGCTCTCACGATCAACGAAGGATATTCCTTCTCCCGAAAAGACCCGATCAGTCTCGGAATCCCGGTTACAAGACATTTCCACAATGGTAAAACAAGACCAACAAAGCCACTCGAATGTGCCTACGAATCCCGATAGGAGCTGCACATATCTCGTTCTCTGGGCACAGAGGATAGGTCAAGCTAAGAGTAAAACCAGCCCTCATGTTTCCCCGAGGTGGCCCCGCAGGTTGCCCGAATCGGGCCAACACTTAGAGAAGCACTGGCCTGGGGGGGGGGGGTTAAAATAAAGATGACCCTCGGGTTAGCATCTCCCAAGGGAAAAAATATAGGTGGTGGTGAGGCAAATATTAAAACCAAGGTTGGGCCTTGCTGGATGAGTTTTATTCAAAGTGAACTGTCAGGGGGGCCCCATAACCCCAACCGCATAAGGAACGCATAATCAAGGAACATAAAACCGGTATGACGGAAACTAGGGAGGCAAGAGTGGAACAAAACACCAGGCATAAGGCCGAGCCTTCCACCCTTTATCAAGTATATAGATGCATTAATTAAAATAAGAGATATTGTGATATCCCAACATAACCATGTTCCAACATGGAACAACCTTCAACTTCACCTACAACTAGCAACGCTATAAGAGGGGCTGAGCAAAAGCGGTAGCATAGACAAACAATGGTTTGCTAGGAAGGTGGGTTAGAGACTTGACAGGCCAACATGGGAGGCGTGATAAACAAGTGGTAGGTAGCGCAACATAGCGATAGAACGAACAACTAGCTAGGAAAGATAGAAGTGATATCGAGGGTAAGGTCATCTTGCCTGCAATAATCTTAGAGTTGTCGAAAGCTTGATCCCCGTTAGCGTACTCAACAGGTTCCTCGTTCACGTACTCGTCTCCCGGCTCTACCCAAAGCAAGAACACAAGCAAAGGAACAACAATCAATCACGGTTGTCGGATTTCGGGTTCCGGCAGACCCTTGAGGTTCGAACACTGGGGTGTGCGTGGAGATTTCGCCTCCTACCTTCCTGCACCCCTCCGCCGTGCTAAGATCTAAACTAAGGAAAGAACAACACAAGAGACACAGGGTTTATACTGGTTCGGGCCACCGTTATGGTGTAATACCCTACTCCAGTGTGTGGCGTGTGGATTGCCTCTTGGGATGATGATGATGAACAATACAAGGAAGAGCAGCCTCGCGAGGGTCTGTTCTTGGCTGAGGCGATGAACTGCTGGGAGGAGTTCAGCCACCTCTCTATCTCTCTCTCTCTGCTCTCCTCTGACCGCCCCCTTGCTGTGTGGGTGGCTGGTCATAGAGGCCCTGGTCCTCTTCCCAAATATTGAGCGGGAAGGGAGCCAACAATGGCGGGCTAATTTGAAGGGGGACAGCAAGTATCAGCTATCCTGACAAAAGTAGTCTTCACCTGCGCAAAGCTCTGGTGATGACGCTGTCTTGGGCTCCACGGTGACCTCCGTCTCGTAGTCCTCCTGGTCTTGGTCTCGTTGCACCGAAATGGCAACCTTTGCCTAATGCCTCGGTACTCCGCGGCTGCACTTGCCCCCTTTGCACCAAAGAGGAAAGGAGGACGCCGCACGGGCTGGCACCTGCCTGGCGCCCCGAGTCGTCATGGCTTGCGTCATGGGCATCTCGTGAGGTACCTCGCCTTGATCTCTCCGCCTCCTCGTGAGCCAGCCTGACGAGGCCGTGCCTGAGGAAGCTTCGCGTCATCCTCCCCGCGAGGCTTGGCCCCTCGCAAGGGTCATGGGTTTGTGTTGGTGAAGATGGGCCGTGCTAGGCCCCCTTTGAGCCACGCCGCAGGCCGCAGGCAGGCAAGTCTGGGGACCCCCGTTCCCAGAACGACGATAGTAGCCCCCGGGCCCAAGGCGCGCCCGGACTTGGCCGTGCAGGGAGGCGGAAGGGCAAGAGCGAAGCACCGCGGGCCCTAACAGCCTGCGGCCTTGGGCGCCGCGTGGCGATTGATTGGACGTGGGCGTCTCCACTTCCCCATGGTGCCTCGGCAACTGCACTGACTGGACAAGTCCCTGCATGCAAAACGGGTCATGATTACCTGCGATCGTGGAGTTCGGCGGTTGGCCTCCGCCGGCTATAAGTACGGGACGGCGTGCGCCCTTCCGGTTCATCTCCCCTTGCTTCTCCTTCTTCTTCATGGCCCCGTCGAGGAGGTTTTCTGCCGCGGCGAAGGGGAAGGCTTGCCAGGCAGAGCATGCCTCTCCCCTGCCCAAGCGCGGCCGAGGGCGCCCCCGCAAACATCCTGTGGCCACCACGGCAGCTTCCCGCGGCCGCGGAGACACTTTCCAGCGCGGTGGCGGGCAGATTGCTGCGGCCGGGGGGTGCGCTCTGGCTGCGCGTCCCCCTATGCCGCGCTTTCGCGCTGCAGAGGTGCTGCCGGAGTTCGTTGTGTGGTTGGCGGAGTCGACTAGCACCCGGTTCCCACTTCCTCGCTTCTTCCTCGGCGAGCTCCCGGCTGGCGCCCCGGGCGGCCTCTGGCTTCAGGCCAACGACTGCTGCAGCCGGGCCTCATGGGTCTCACTGGAGGTCTCCGTAGCCGGGAGCCTGGCCCTGGCCCGCGGTTGGCAGACGTTTGCCCGCGCGCGTGGCCTGGGCCGTCAGTGCACCCTATACTTCAGGTTCGACGGCGATGCCACCCTCTATGTGAGGGTGTTTGGGGAAGATGGTCGCCGCGCAGGGTGTTGCCCCGAGGGCGACGACCGCGGCTGCGAACCCGGCTCCGGCGATGATGGAGAGGACGACGCTCGCGGGGCCGACGGCGCTCAGGGTTCCTCAAGCTTCTCCGGTTCTTCTTCAGGCAGCGACTCTCCTAGTGGTGGCCGCAGCCAACCCCCACGCCGTCGTATCTGCTTGGGGGGGGGGGGTGGCGCGTCCGCCCACCGTCGGGCCCTGGTGAAGCGCGAGAGGGAGTCCGCCTGAGCTCCGGAGGCTGCTCGGGCTTCCCTGCGGGCCGGTGCGAGGCGAGCCGCACCAGATTTGTTTTTTTCTCTTCCCTTTTCCTGCATAAAGAAGGACAGCAGTGTGGTGCCCCGCGGGGGCGTGTATGGGTTATTGCTGTTAATTATCATTTTGCTTTCTTCATCGTACCTTCCGACTATGTGCCCGCGCGTGGATGGTTCCCGGCCCCAGCCGTGGGGGCGACCGACCCAGGCCCTGTGTTTGTGTCGCGGTGCCCGAGGGGCACGGACTGGAGGGGTGCTCCTGCAAGGGGCCCAGGTCGCGAACCCTTTGAGTGACTAGGATAGGAACACTCGCGAGGGCGCTCGGCTCTCCCCCTCGCGAGGCCTTGCACAAGAGAAATCGAGGCAGGAGCGTGAAAAGCCGAAGAACCGCGAGCCAAAGACGACAACAATTTCAATAAAACTTCAAATGGAGAAGAACAAGCCAGCTGCGGAAAGCAAATGAAAAGCCGCGTCCGGCACCTAGTCTAGTCTTCGACGTCTTCTCACCAGCGCGGAGCTAAGTGCTGCCACTGGGCGTGGGAGGGAGCCCCAGGGCCTGAGGCCGGCGCTCCTGAGACTCCGGGGCGTGTACAACCCCAACTCATTATTACGTGAGAGTGTCACGGGCGGCGAGCTTCACAGGCGTTCGCCTTGCTTCACAAGCTCCGGGCCTTTTCCGAAACGCGATAGCTTCACAGGCACTCGCCTTGCTTCACAGGCTCCGGGCCTTTTCCAAAACGCGATAGCTTCACAGGCACTCGCCTTGCTTCACAGGCTCCGGGCCTTTTCCAAAGCGCGATAGCTTCACAGGCATTCGCCTTGCTTCACAGGCTCTGG